>NW_028252896.1:0-70334 GCF_964263255.1 Lissotriton vulgaris
CAATGTCCCCAGGGATTTCTGAGTGGTGAGCAGGCATGAGAGCCCTCCCGGTGAGTCGGGCTTCCTGGCACACACTGGCCGGCTTTGGAGTACCCTAATCGGGCGCTGTCCCGGTCTGAGTAGCCCACAGTAAGGTGACTGGGCGTCTCCATGACGACAGCGAGTTCTGTGTGCGGCGCAGGCCTTCATCGTCTGCGGCCCGGGCTCTAAGACACGTCCTCCATCTGGGCAGGCCTCCCGCCCGGCGAGAGCGCAGCAGGGCTGTGTGTACTTTCCGGCCCAAGGCAGGTGCTTCGCCGCCGCGCCAGGGCTTTTCAGAGACGCAATTGTGCAACCAGTTTTTCCAGTGGAAACTTGTCTTTGTCCAAGGAGGTTCCCGAGCTTATGAGCTCCTGCAGGCCGGCCAGAAGGGCGCCAGGGTCAGGGAGGAGGGTGTACGATCCCCGTGCAGGCTATGGATCCCTGCAGACGACATGCTGAGTTACTGAGGGGAGCCCCGTGCACCTCTGTTTGAGGTGGCAGGTGGATTCATTGGAAGTTTTGGACCATAAGCTCACCTTGGACCAACGCGGCGGCGGGTCAGTAGAAGCTGCTCTGCCTGGCACTGGGACGCCGGCACGGAAGGCTTAACTCTGAGTATTGGTGAAGGCCACCATGGAGAAGATAGAGAACTGTCTGAGCCCGCGGCCCAGCACCTGGTAAGGAAGGAAGCGGAGCACATTTGCAACCACCAGGGGGAATGCAAGGGGGCTGCGAGCACACTGTGCGCTTACCTTACCAAGTGAGCCTAGGGCTTCTCTGCGAAGAGGCCGCAGCCCCTGGGCCGGTAAGTGCGCCCCTTCTGCAGTGCTAAAGGTGCCCTACTGGGTGGTGGTGGTTTAGAGGCTGTTCCCTGCAAGTTGTCTCTCTTGGAGTGTGAGCGAGACTATCCTTTCAGTAGTGTTTCGGGTCCATGTTGTGTAGTATTTCGTGTCTGTATTGTGTATTGCTTCGGGTCTGTATTGTCTAGTGTTGAGTGTGCACTTCCTGTAGTGCTGAGCTGTCTGCCCTGCAGTGCCATGGATGTCAGTCCTTTAGTGGTACTGAAGCCGTTTCTCCTGTTGTGGCACTGAGGATGTCTCGTCTGTAGTATTGCAGAGGCCTGAGAGTATCTCTTCCTTAGTGGGGTCGACTTTCCGTTAGTGTTAAGAGTTCCCCCTCCCTGTGTGACACTGTTGCTCCAGTGTTTCCGGCTGCACTGGGGCTTCTTCAGTGGAGCTGAGGACACACTCCTGCAGTGGTGCTTCTTTCATATCTGGTGAGACTGTCTCGCCTAGTGCTGCCGATGACACTCTTCTAGTGCTGTGGCCGTCTCTTCCATGGTGCCAAGTATGGCCCTGCTGTACTAGGAGTTCTCTCTTTATTATTAATTATTATTAAGGGAAGCTTATAAAGTGCTTGGTTACGCTGAAAGCGTGTCCCCGCGCTACAACTGAAGAACTCAGAACAGTGGTAAGGACAATGGTAAGGTGGTTGAGGTGGTTAGGGTAACTGTACTGTAATGCTGGGGCGAAGGTAGTTTTTCTTGTAGTTCAGGAGCAAGGCTGTGCACTGCCCCACGTCATATGTCACTTCGCCACTGCCCTTGTTTCTTTACAAATTAAATTCTGGGCATTCATATTTCAGTTGTCCTGATGTTATTTGCTTTGTATTTCTCAATGTGTAAGCAATTAAATCGAGGACACGAAGAGGTAATGCTTCAAATTGCATTACTGCGAGTTCTTCCTCGTTTTAACTCATTGCTTTCCTTCCTCCATCCCTATTATGCTCGAAGCCAACTGAATTTCTGTAGCTTGTTTACGAACAGGAAGAGGTAATGGTGGGAGGGGCAATTGATCTTACGATTGGTTGTGCCTGAAAGGCATAGCTGCCTTGTGTTTTAATGAATTAAGGTGAGGAAGTATTCGGACTATTTACCCGTAAGTAGTTCTCTGGCAGTGCAACAAGGACCTGGAACTTACTCTTACAGAGCTCGTCGCACAACATCCTGTCTTGCTTCGTTTAAAAAAAAAAAAAACGAAACATCCTCTTATTTGAGACACTTTGAATAAGGCTTTTTTCGTTCCTCCATCCCTTTGCTGGCTTGACATGTCTGCCCTAACACACACTGTTAGTATTGTCTGTCTTGTTATGTAACTGTTCGCGCTTTCTGTTTTCTCTGTTGCATTATCTGCTGATAAGTTTATGTTGATGATTATCTATAATATATTTTTTGTTCTCTTGTGAGGCACCCTTGGGCCATGTTTGCGGAATAGAAAACGGACAAATAAATAAGTACATTGGTGTTTGCATATGTAACATTTGATCCGCATTAAAGAAGAGGCCCCAGTCCAAATGCACAGATCAGGTTGTTCAGTTCAATTCAATTCATGAAGCTTTATTCGGCACATGTAAAATGACCATAAAAGCACAAAGGTAAAAAACATAATAGCAAATAGATCAATATCTAAAAGAGTTTACAGACGATATTGCAGACATGATTCATTAAAAACACATACTTTTCCTGGCATTAACACAGTAATTTAAAAACGTGGCTGTATAAAAACAGATATCGGCCGATTGCAGATTAAAAATTAAAATCATTGCCTGATTAACTGTACGTGCACCATATTTTACGAACATTGGTTTCAAGAATGCAGTACGTAAATTTGAGTACAGTTTGCAGAACAGTAAAGTGCAAAGTGCTCTGAGTAGAAACGTCATCACACATGCATGGCCCAGATGGATGTTTCTTGAGGGTCGGGAGGGCCACCAAATGATGTGCCATACCGAATCTAAGTCTAGTAAGTACAAACTTAGGAGATGGCCTAGTCACCATGGATAAATACAAAGGAAAACCTTCTACCATGCTGTATCTGGTGTAGAGCACGACAGTGGTCAAGGATCCGTAGGATGATGCCCGCTTCCTCGCCCTAAAAGCCAAGAAATTACTTTTCAGCTCTGCTTTGGGTATCCTAGATGCTGCACTTGGATCAAGCAAAATATTCAAGTTAAATATCTCGGAAAAACAACCAACAACATATTTTACCCAAGGTATCTTAAGATGTTTATCCAATGATAAGCAATCCTCGATTATAGACCTGTTAAAAGACTTTTCCGCCTTAAGCCAAATAGAACGCCAAATCATAAGTGGCCTTGGGGATAACAGATCAGTTAAATAGTTTATATCTAATTCTCAGTGAATTAACTCAGTTGGAGCAGAAATTGGTAGACACAGAAGCTTTTTTAAGAAAGAATTTTCCTCTATTTGCAAATTATAGTCGAAACTGTGGCCCCATACACCCGCCCCATATAATGCGATGGAAACACATCTTGCTTGATCGATCTTAAGCATATCCCTGGTTCGTCGGTCCCCAACCTTAGCAGCAAATCTAAAAACTCCGTAGGAATTTTTGGCCATTTTGTTCCGGATATTGTTAAATTCTTCGGTCCATTTCCTGTCTTTGGAGAAGGTGATACCAAGGTAACAGAATTTGTCTACCTGCTGCACCTTTTCACTATCAATAAAAAAAGGCATTTAAAAATTTATTTTTAACCCCCGCAGGTCATAGTGTGTCTTTTCCCCTTGTCGATAACTAGTTTTCTATCCTTGATAAAGGAAGAAAAACTGTCAAACGCTGTAATCCCAAGGGGTTCTAGAAAGTAGAACGGCGTTGTCTGTGTATAATCACACCGGTACAGGAACGCCTTTGATCTGAGGGCATCTGCATTAATCTTTTTCAGAATGGCATTGATTCCATTAATAAATAATATAAAAAGGAGGGGGGCTAATACACAGCCCTGCCTAATCCCTTTTTTAACACAAAATTTTGGAGTGCATTCCCCTTTAGTACCGAAGCGCACACATGTTTGTAGGTTCACATACAACCTGGCGAGAAAGAAGATTATGCCCTCAGGAGCTCCCAACTGTAGCAAGATTGGCAATAAGATAGTGGTCTACCATGTCAAAGGCACTACTTAGGTCAGCAAAGCACAGGTAAAGTGAGACAGGTTTTGCTTCAGTATATTTCCCGATCAGTAAATCGAGATTGATGCACTGATCGAGTGTACCCCTGCCCTTCCTAAAGCCATACTGGCTGTCAGCCAATATGCCCTCTCGCTCGACGCATTCCTCTAACGTGACAAGCATGACTCTACTCATGATCTTAACTGAGGAGTCGAGAAGAAAATGGGACGATAATTCTTCACATCAGACCTACTGCCCTTTTTATAAATCGGGACAATGATAGATTCTCCCCTGGTTTTGGGGGCCTCAATATAAACAGTGGCATTAAAGACATTAGCCAGGAGAGGTCCCCACATCTCAGGTGCTGCCTTGTATACATCAATCGGCACCCCGTCAGGGCCTTGGGCTTTGCCCCCCTTGCTTGCACGTAGGCTGTGCAGTTACTTTGAGTACTATAAAACACACTTTAAAAGCAGACTTTAAGATGCTGTTTATTGAAACATTTCTGCACACCGACCTAACCTCATGCAAACTCTGCAGCGCTACCTAACCTCATGCAAACTCTGCAGCTAGCGCTGCGTCAGAAGTTTCAGTTAACGTTTTGCGTCGTGTTATGTAATTTTTTTAGCAAGAAGAGTAAAGGAATCCCTTCTTTTCGTTTCTGATGCCTCGATCTGATATTGGTTTTCTGTTTTTCTTTCCCTTCCTCCAGGATTCCTCACTGTTTGTTTATCTTCTGAATTTCACAGAATTACAGGGTCATTGAGATTCCAATGCGGGACAAGAGGAAGCAGACCAGTTTCATGTGTATAAGCCCCGTTCGCCGCCCGAGTCTATTCATCCTCACCAGTGAATATTGATTCGTATTTAGCCATCGCTATGGGCAACCTGATCGCCGTGGATTTACCATTGCTGGGTGTGGGGAGGGAGTCATGTCTAACGAGAGGCAAAACCTAGAGTTGGCCACTGAAGACCCCTACCTCAACAATGGTAATAGCATTTTACTCTGTGCGAATGGTTTGTCATGGTGTTTTCTTGTGTACTGCTATTAAAAGGTATTTAAACAAATCAAGGATACAAGGGGTTACATTTGTGCATTGATATAAAATCACATTGAAAAGAAAAGACCTCTGGAATATTATAGTTTTTTTTTAAACTCTTTTTATTGAAAATAGAACAATAACAAACAAGGCATTAATAGGCTATTATAGTTTTTTTGATGCACAGCCAATATTGTATGTTGTCTGAGACAGTTTAGTGTTATCTCTTGTCTTTTTTTCGCTGTACTACAGCAATAATATTGACTTTGTTGGATACTTCTAACCGTAGATTCCTGTCTTTACCATATCCCTCTGGTAAAAGACTGGATGTGGAGGTTTTTCATAGCCGTACTCCCATGCGTTGCTAGCTGACATCCACAAGCTCCACATTGGCGCCATAGCACCACGGAAGTGATGGAGTTGAGCTGCATTTAAGCACTAACCCTCACACTGATGTCAGTTACTTAATTTCCACACCTTCCAATGGAGATTTGGCGCACCGCTCTTGAATCATACGTTTTCTGACCACTTGCAAATTTTTCAGTGTCCTCGGGTACGATTACCTTACCAACAAGAATTTGAAATGCTGTCAGAAACCAAAACAGGAGTAGACTAACCTCTTATATACCGGATACAGCAGGAGCGATGCCAGGCGCCTACTTCCGACCTCCCCTATATGCAATACCTCCCGTGAGTACCAGTATGTAACTCCAACAAGGGCATCACAACAGGGGAAGGGGAAAAGTGGATAAATAAACCATAAAGATGCAGCAGTGTAAATCAGCAAGTCCAGGACGATATAGGATATTGAAATCACTTCTTTCTAACCAAGGACCCTGCAGAGGAAGAAAGAACACGTCACCTCGCACATACACCTACTGCGGAATAGATATCGACTATGTGTGAGTGCTAACTTACTTTAAACACTGCCGCAGATTATATCAATCGAAAAAGGCACAAAAGAGAAAAATAAAGTAGTATCAGAAAGAAAAGAAAAGAAAATGTAACCAAGGTAATTACTAGACTCTTATAGGCCGAGAGTAATTACACAAGTGGGATTGCAATCTCCACACACTCGATACTTCAAAACTTATCTGCACCAGATGAGTGTCCGTTCAAAAGCGTGTGTCCAATAATGCAGCAGACTATCCCACCGCTAATCCACTCGTTAAATATCACGAGTAAGAACCTCTCTAATCCAGCGCGGCATGCGCTACACTAACTACTAATGTTCCCAAGTTCTTCGCAACCCGCTTTCCTCATTGAATAGCGTTTCCTCACGCTTCCGGTTTTCAGCAATTACAATGTCTCGGTTCCGCGCAGAAAACACAGATACAATCTTCTGTCTTCGCGGTATCAATCCAGCGCATCATGCGCTACCGCATCAAGGGTGATAACGGATTTTCTCACTTTCAGGCTCCAGAAACGAGTGTAATACTCAAGGACTCGGACACTCACAATCAGTTGACAAGCACCCGATAACAGGAAAGGGGATGCCTAAGTAGGCAAGAGAAAGAGAGAAAGGCCAACCCACTATCCCTAAGCATTCTGGGACTTGAAGTTTGGCAATCACACCACATCATTCTACAAGAGCGCTATCACTCGGCTGAATCGTGACAGAACCCCCTCAATACGACCGACGTCCCGGCGGTCCACCAGGCTTCCCAGGAAACCGTGCGTGGAAACGCCTCAGCACAGCCGGGCAATGCAGATTGGACCGAGGTTCCCATGAGCGATCCTCAGGCCCATACCCCTTCCAGTCCACCAGGTACAACACCCTCCCCCTTACTCTTTTAGAGTCAAGAACGGCCCTCACCTCATACTCCAACTCCCCTTCTACTTCTAGGGGGCAAGGTTTCGAAGGCAACCTAGTACAAGAAATGCAAGGCTTCAGAAGGGAAACGTGGAACACAGAGTGTATATGCCACGAAGGAGGAAGAGTGAGTTTTACAGCAACAGGGTTTATAATACTATGGACCACATACGGCCCTACAAACTTAGGCTGCAATCTGGTGTTTCCTTTGAACTTCAAATGCTTAGTGTTCAACCACACTTTATCTCCGATTTGATAGGAACGCTCTTCCTTTCTCTTTTGGTCAGGATAATGTTTGTCCCCATCTCTGGCCTCCCCTAAATGTTGCCTAGCTTCCCTCAACACTTCTCTGAGATGTGCATGATGACCTTGTATCGAGGGATGAGAAGAAGCGACAGGATGGTCAAAGGGCAACATATTGGGATGGTAACCTAGTAAGCAAAAGAAAGGGGAACAACCTAAAGAGGAGTGGTTAGCGTTGTTATATGCAAATTCGGCAGTCCATAATAAGGTGCTCCATTCATCACAATGCTGGAGGGTGAAACATCTAAGATATTGTTCCAGAGTTTGATTTAACCTCTCCGTTTTACCGTGTGTCTGGGGGTGGTAACTTGTGGACAGACGGGCACCGATCTTCATGCTAGTACACAAACCTTTCCAGAACCGAGATGTAAATTGCGTTCCTCTATCGGTTATTAGAACAGAAGGTAGTCCATGTAATCTTACCACATGTTGTAAGAATGTAGTAGCCAACTCTCCTGAGGTAGGTAACTTAGTCAAAGCAACAAAATGCCCCATCTTGGTCAAGTGATCAATGATGACCAATATAGTGGTATAACCTCTAGAAGAGGGCATTTCAACAATAAAATCCATAGAAACCGTGTGCCACGGTGATGGAGGCACTGGTATCGGTCGCAACAACCCACAGGGGGCTTGATGACTAGACTTGGCTTGAGCACAAATGGAGCATTTAGAGACATATTCCATGGTGTCCTTTCTCATCGATTCCCACCAGAATGAACGAGACAGATTCTGCAACGTTTTTTGTTGCCCTAAATGACCCCCGAGTGGAGAATCATGAGTCCATTGTAGTGCTTGTTGTCTTAATGAACCTGTGGGAATATACAGCTGTTTGTCATAAAACAGCAACTCTTCTTTCTTGCACCGATGTAGAGGGTCTTCATCCACCCATGCCTGCGCATCTAGAACTTCACATTGCCTCCTTACATCATCCAAGAAACTCTCTGATGTAGTCACCGCTGTTATTTCATTCTGAAAAGATGCCTTATGCAAAATAGACGGCGGTTCCTCGTTTTCTTCTCTTAAGAGAGCATCAGCAGTAATCGCGGGCCTGGACAAGGCATCAGCCTTCCCGTTCTGGGGCCCCGGGCGATACTTGATCAGAAAATCAAAATCCGCAAAGAATAGGGACCACCGAAGTTGTCTAGGTGTCAAAGCCTTTGCACTTTTCAGAAAGAGGAGATTCCGATGGTCCGTATAAATCTCCACCGTGTGTCTGGCCCCCATAAGATGATGTCTCCACTCTTCGCATGCTCTTTTAATTGCCAGCAGTTCTTTGTCTGTGATGCTGTAATTAATTTCGGAAGGAGACAATTTCTTGGAAAAAAAGGCAACTGGATGAATTTGCCCAGTTTCAGGATGTCTTTGGGAAAGAACTCCTCCCAAGGCGTAGTATGAAGCGTCAGTTTCCAACACAAACTGTTGTTCCGGATCCGGATGACTCAAAACATGAGCACTAACAAAGCATCTCTTCAATGACTGAAAGACTGCCTCTGCTGCATCGTTCCAACAGAAGGTGATTCCTTTCCGTAGCAATATAGTCATGGGTTGAATAATGGAAGAGAATCCTTTAATAAATCTCCTATAAAAATTGGATAATCCAAGGAAACTTTGCAGGCTTTTCACGCTGGTAGGAGATTCCCAACAGTTGATGGCATCAGTTTTCTTTTTGTCCATGAATATACCCCCTGGGCCGATCACATATCCCAAAAACTCCACTTCTGTTGCATGGAACAAACACTTTTCGAGTTTAACAAACAAGGCGTTCTGCTGTAAACGTTTCAACACCGCCTTCACGTGTTGTACATTGAGTTCTTCTGTCTTGGAATATATTAAAATGTTATCAATGTAAACCATACATGAGACGTCCAATAATCCGCGTAAGACCTCATCCATAAAAAACTGGAAGGCGGCAGGGGCATTGCATAAGCCGAAAGGCATTACGCGGTATTCGTACAAACCATATTTTGTACGGAAGGCTGTTTTCCACTCATCGCCTTGTTTTTATTCTCAACAGATGATAGGCTCCTCTGAGGTCTAATTTGGTGAACACAGTAGCTCCTCTGAGCTGGTCCATCAGCACTGGTATCAGGGGTAGAGGATGCCTATTTTTCTTCGTGACTCTGTTAATCGCCCGATAATCAATGCATGCCCTCAATCCGCCTTCCAGTTTCGAAATAAAAAAAAGCGGCGAGGATGCAGGCGAAGTGGAAGGGCGTATGAACCCATAGGCCAACATCTTTTGTAAGTACGATTGTAGATACGCATTCTCGGGCTCTGTGAGTGCGTATATCCTGCTACACGGTATACTTGCGCCAGGTTCTAATTCGATCACACAATCATACTCCCGATGGGGAGGCAATCGACTTGCCTCCTTCTCACTAAATACCTCTTCGTAGTCCGCATAAATTTTGGGTAAGGATGACACCAGGCACACCGCCTGTACTCTGCAACTAGAGGCCAACAACACGGCAGGATTTTCCTTACGAACGTCTTCTGATGTATGTTGTACTTTTGTACAGTGCTCGGCACAAAACAAGGAATTAATTTTGATGGTTCTTGCCGCCCATTGCACGTGAGAGTCATGCGTAGTTAGCCAAGGCATGCCCAATATCAATTTGAGGTTCGGGGCATCGATGAGGTCGAACTGAATACTTTCGAAATGTGTTGTTCCCATCTGCATAAGAATAGGTTGCGTATGATAGCACACGGGCCCAGAGGTCAACGCTGTGCCATCTACTGCTTTTACCGGTTCTGGCTTCAGCTTTCGAATACAAGAAATACCCAGTTCATGAGCGTACGTTTGGTCGATAAAGTTCCCAGTGGCTCCGCAATCCAGGAGTGCATGAACCAATTCCAATTTTCCTGTAGAGACTTCCAATGTTACACACTCATTCATGTGAGCCACAGAGTTTTGTATGGTGTTAATTAAAGCGGAAGAGACTTCGTTATTCTCTGACCTCAAACAAGGAGTCTCAATCATGTTTGAGGTAGCCAGTTTTCCGCCGGCTCGTCGGCCCATTCCACCACAGGCACCTTCTTTCCCTCTTGCCTCTCCTTATAGGGGAGTTTGGTTCTTGCAGAACAGTTCTTAATAAAGTGGCCTGCCTTTCCACAGTACATACATAACTTCAACTGTCTTCTTCTTTGCCGTCCTTCAGAGCTAATAGGACCTCTTATGCCTCCGACTTGCATTGGTTCAGTTCCATCCGAAGAGGCTGTATTTTATTCTGCTGACATCTTAGGTCTAGTGAAAAGGAGTCTGTAGTCACCACGTTGTTTATCCCCCTTTCTCTCCTGTAAACGATGATCCAGCTGAACAGTTAGGTCAATTAGGTCCTCGCAAGTGGCTGGCATATGAACAACTTGCGCCAAAACATCTTTTAGTTCACTGCGCAATCCCTGATAGAACAGTGAAGTACGTTTTTCGAGAGGCCACTCCGTTTCAACCACTAGTCTATTGAAGTTCGTTATATATGGCAACAGATCTTGCGTGCCCTGTCTTAACGTGATAAGTTCTCTGTCTAAGGATAGAGAATGAGCCTTCCTATCAAAAAGCTTTCTCATTTCGTCACAAAACTTGGAGAAATTAAAAAGAACAGGGTCATTTCTTTCCATTAATGGAAAAGACCATGTAGCAGCGTTGCCCCCCAGATATGACATAACAAACGCTGTCTTGGACTGATCATCTGGAAAGACAGCCGGCTTACACATAAAATGCAACCTACACTGTCCCAAGAATATGTTGAACTTTTTTGGATCCCCAAAAAATCGTTCAGGGGGTGAAAGAGGAAGCTGAAGAGGCTGTATGACTTGGATAGTTGAAGGGCTAGCACCACCATTCTGTCCCTGTATAGTATCCCTAGTGACAGGGGGGGGGCAGCGTCCAATTCCTGATATAGGACCCCCCATGAGTACCAGTAGGACCACCCCGAGAAAGGCCTGCGACCTCCCTCCGTACTGTAACCATCTTATTGCGCCAATCAGTATGTTCCCCTCTAAAGGCGTCAACCTCCATCCGGAGAGCAGTCAATGTTTCTAACACCGAGGTTAGGACGGTGTTAGTATCCATCGCTCAGGCCGTATTCAATCCGTGGGCTTGTCACTCTGTCAGAAACCAAAACAGGAGTAGACTAACCTCTTATATACCGGATACAGCAGGAGCGATGCCAGGCGCCTACTTCCGACCTCCCCTATATGCAATACCTCCCGTGAGTACCAGTATGTAACTCCAACAAGGGCATCACAACAGGGGAAGGGGAAAAGTGGATAAATAAACCATAAAGATGCAGCAGTGTAAATCAGCAAGTCCAGAACGATATAGGATATTGGAATCACTTCTTTCTAACCAAGGACCCTGCAGAGGAAGAAAGAACACGTCACCTCACACATACACCTACTGCGGAATAGATATCGACTATGTGTGAGTGCTAACTTACTTTAAACACTGCCGCAGATTATATCAATCCAAAAAGGCACAAAAGAGAAAAATGAAGTAGTATCAGAAAGAAAAGAAAAGAAAATGTAACCAAGGTAATTACTAGACTCTTATAGGCAGAGAGTGATTACACAAGTGGGATTGCAATCTCCACACACTCGATACTTCAAAACTTATCTGCACCAGATGAGTGTCTGTTCAAAAGCGTGTGTCCAATAATGCAGCAGACTATCCCACCGCTAATCCACTCGTTAAATATCACGAGTAAGAACCTCTCTAATCCAGCGCGGCATGCGCTACACTAACTACTAATGTTCCCAAGTTCTTCGCGACCCGCTTTCCTCATTGAATAGCGTTTCCTCACGCTTCCGGTTTTCAGCAATTACAATGTCTCGGTTTCGCGCAGAAAACACAGATACAATCTTCTGTCTTCGCGCTATCAATCCAGCGCGTCATGCGCTACCACATCAAGGGTGAGAACGGATTTTCTCACTTTCAGGCTCCAGAAACAAGTGTAATACTCAAGGACTCGGACACTCACAATCAGGTGACAAGCACCCGATAACAGGAAAGGGAATGCCTAAGTAGGCAAGAGAAAGAGAGAAAGGCCAACCCACTATCCCTAAGCATTCTGGGACTTGAAGTTCGGCAATCACACCACATCATTCTACAAGAGCGCTATCACTCGGCTGAATCGTGACAAAAGCAATCGGTCTCGCATTTACGCGAGTTTCAGCTATTGGCATTGTAAATGCCAATGCCTTTTATTTATATTTTAAAAACAAAAATAAAAGGCACTGTCCTTTTCAATGTCAATAGCTCAAACTTGTGTAAATTCGAGATCTATTGCATTGCAAATGCTTGTTCATTAATGTGACGACACCGTGAAAAAAGCCACCGGCCTATCTTTTGATAACACCCCCTTATATTGTGTCTAGTATAAATGGGTTGGGTGGGTGGGGTTAGATATTGTGGTCATAGAGTTCAGGGCTTGCTAGGAGTGTGAACTATTAGGAGGGTGTCAACCTAGTTATTTCGACCGGCTTACTTTTTCATATTTGTAAATTGAGGAGTGTGTACATAATAAAGCCGTTTTCCTTTTTAGGAGTAAAAGCACTGGCTGGGCCTTAATTATTTGGTGGTGGTGGTTGTGTGCTTGCGGACTCAGGTTCTGGCCCACAGACCCCCGAGTAGGTCTTACATTGCTCTGCTTTGCTACCCCTAAAGAGAGCAGTGATACACCTGGTTATTTTATTCTTAGTAGATTGAAGGTTGCTGACGTATTACTTTGTTAAGGACTTGTATCCTTTGCAGCTAATAAGCCACTTTCTAAAACACATTATTGTTGCATGTTTCATCACTGGTAACCTTTCCAAGTCAAAGCTAGGGGGTACTGGCAGGACGGAATCAACCTCATTTGAAGGAGCTCTTGAAATTCTATGGCAGGACCGGAGGCTTCGGATTATGCCTTACTTTCTTCACTTTATTGCAAACAGCAGCAAGAAAAAACACTTCATAAACTACATTTCCCATGAACAATAGGGAAAACAAAGAGTCTCAATGGCAGTCCTTTATCGCTCTCCATACTCCTGCAGCTCCCATCATGCTCTGCAGCTGCTTCCTCTTCCTCTTTCTTCGCTGCTCAGCAGCAAGTTAAGTGGTTTTTGACTTTTTCTCTCTGGTGTTTGGGGTCTGTGTGGGTAGCGTTTTTGATTGCTAGCAAGCGCTGACCTTTTTAGTCCCTACAGAGTCCCCTAGTGATCGCGGGACGCTTTTGCGCTTCCTCACGCGATCCTGTCCCTTAGTGATGCGGTGTGTGGTTGTCGCCGCTAGGGGGCGATCCAGTACTGGTGGGTTAGCGCGCCTGAGGAGCGATTGGTAAAGCGCTTTGAGCGCGATTTGACAGGTCTATTGAGGTGCCCCCTGCCTCCCGGCTCGACACCCTGCCAGGTCGCAAATTTAGGCATTTTTTCCCCAGAATTTGAACGCCCTTTTCTGGGTTGTATTGTACCTCCATTGACACCCTGAGGGGTCGTAATTTGGCGCAAGAGATAGCGTGGGGACGCTTTGCTGGGTTGGCACCCTGTGATTTCGAAGGGCTGCCGCGTTCCCTGGGGCCAGTCCCCGTTAATTGGACGCCTCTGTGTTCCCCCATGTTGCCTGGGCTCCCTCCCAGTATACATTTGGTGCCTGTTAGGGCATCCCTTATTGCTAGGCCGCAGTTCCCTCCTTCGCAGAGCCTGATTTGCCTCAAGATGCAAAGGGGTGGTGGCCACTACACAGAGGAGGATCCTCTTAGTTATGCCTCGTGGGATGAGGACTTTTATCAAGCGGTAGACGACTCTATTTATAGAGCAGTCGATCAGGCTATGGTACCACTGGAAGAACGCCTGACGGCTCGGTTGGATGAGGCGTATTCAAAGTTAGCTTCCCTGATTCCTGCGCCGGCTCGGTCCCTGACACCACGGCTTCACCCGCCCCTCCCCCCCCCCCCCTAAGAAGTCTTGCACGGAGGGGGTTGATTCGGAAGCTTTCACCCGGATCAAAAATGCCTTTATGGCACATGAGGGGTCCCAATCTTTCCGTGACCCCGTGGAGGTCCCTCCTCCGACTCCGCGCACTGGATCTCCAGAGCCTCAGGATGATGGGGATTCTCCTGATACGGACGAGGAAGCCTGCTCATCAAGGTCGTGGCTCCCGTCTCAGACTACCTCCTCAGCAGGTCCTTCGGATATGTTGGACCCGGACGAGATCGTCCATCCCCGGTCCTCGGATCGGGTTCCCGGGGATAAAGTGGCCCAGTATGTCGCAAGCCGATTGTGCAAACCTGTGGAGAAGGACGCTCGTAGTCGCCTTCTGGCGGAGTGTCCTCACCCCACCCTAGAGGGTAAGGTAGCGCTCACGCCGGACATCGACCCTAAAATGGCGACGTTCTTGGCAAAGTTTGTCAGGGACCCTAGGAAGGGTATCGATAGGTCCTGGCGTACGTGCAGGACAAGCTACTGGACGCCATAGGGCCCATGACCAAGATTCTAGACATGGCCGAGGAGGCCAAGGTCTCCGGGGATGCTATTTCACCGGAGGTACTATCAAATTGGGCTCAGCGGGCCATTGTCTATCTCGGAAACGCAAATTGTGCCCTCTCTACCGAGAGGAGGAGGTCACTGTTAATTAAGATCGACCCTAAGTTGGGTGACCTCGCTTCGTCAGAGGCTGACGCAGTGGCACAAGGGGGCCTGCTTGGAGACCCCTTCATAAAGGAGCTTGGAAAGTTTGTTGCCACATTTAGCTCTTTAGACAGAGCTCAATCTAACATTAAAAAGGTTTTTCCCCAGCAGGTTTCTGACAAGACCGGACGTGGCAGGGGCCGCTCGTTCGGTCATGGAGGCAGATCCGATCGAGGGCAAGGCTCCGGACGCGGTCAAGCACAAGATAGCTCCCGCTTCAGCAACTTTTACCCTACCCTAGGTCAGCGATTCAGAGGCGGCGGGGGTCAGCAACAAGGGGCTGGAAGAGGGGAGTGTGCTACCCTCAGTGACCTTGGACTTTGCGGGTAGGGGGGCGCTTGGCGCAGTTTTTCCCAGCGTGGGTTTCCCTCACGAGCGACGCTTGGGTGCTGCAGACGGTCCAGGGCTTCCAGCTGGAGTTTCATGGCCGTCCATATCAGCTACAGCGTCCACGCTCCATTACCTTATCCCAGCGTGATGCAGACTTGGTGCGCGAAGAGATCTCCGCCCTCCTCCACAAAGGGGCGATTTGTCGCGCCCACGAGCATCCTGGGGGTTTCCTCAGCAATCTTTTCCTAGTCGACAAAGTCGACGGGGGCAGGCGCCCGGTCATCAACCTGAAAGAATTCAACAAATGGTTGGTGTACCGTCATTTCAAGATGGAGGGGATCCATCTTCTGAGAGATGTTTTACGGCCGTCAGATTAGATGGTCAGGCTCGACTTAAAAGACGCCTACTTGACGGTGCCGGTTTTCCCTCCTCACCACCGTTTCCTCCAGTTCAGGTGGGACGGGCAGGTTTACGAGTTCACCACTCTTCGTTTCGGGCTCTCCTCGGCGCCGTGGTGTTTCACAAAGGTGTTACGTCCGGCGGTGGAGGCCTTGCGGGCTCAAGGATTCAGAATGATCGTTTATCTGGACGACATGCTTTTCATGGACAAATGCCCGAAAAAGTTGAGAGCCCAGCTCCAAGTGGCGGTCAACCTGCTTCAGGCTCTGGGCTTCGTTATCAACGAGAAGAAGTCCCTCCTAACTCCCACGCAATGTGCAATATCTTTAGGGTTCACAATCGACTCTGTGTCCTCCACTCTAAGTCTTCCCGCCAGAAAGATGGCGAAGATCCGGCACGAGTTGCGTCAGACTCTGGCAAGGCCGCTCACGTCGCTGCGTCATTTGGCGCGCTTGGTGGGCCTTCTGTCCTCTTCCATTCAGGCCATTTTCCTGGGCCCACTCCACTACCTAGCCATGCAGCGTTTAAAGACGTACCATCTCAGGAAGGGCCTGACATATTCTCAGATGATCCCATTGTCGGAGAACGGGAGAGGAGATGAGGTGGTGGCTGACTCACATGGAGGCCTGGAACGGTAGTGCGATTTTTGGATCAGCCCCGGATGTGGTGATAGAATCGGATGCCAGCCGTTCTGGTTGGGGGGCCAGGTGCGGGGAGTTCTCCACAGGAGGTGCCTGGTCGGCCCACGAGCAATCCTTACATATCAACTGTTTGGAGTTGCTAGCCGGCTCCTTTGCAGACCAGTGTTGGACGAAGGACAGGGTTCAGTCATGCGTCCTCCTCCGGATGGACAACGTGTCAGCGGTCCGTTATATCAACCATCTGGGGGGGACCAGATCGAAGGTATTGGCGCATCTAGCCAAGAATTTTTGGCAGTTTTGCTTGGAGCGGCAGGTGTCTGTCACGGCGGAGTACCTGCCAGGGACGTATGAACGAAGTGGCCGATTGGCACTCCCGGCACCTGTTGGACGCCAGTGTATGGAAATTGGACCCTCAGCTGTTCTCGCATCTTGCGGACAAATGGGGTCCCTTTACTGTGGACCTGTTCGCGTCCCGCCTGGATCACCAGCTCCCAAGATTCTTCATTTGGCGCCCGGATCCTTTGGCGGAAGCAACAGACGCGTTCCTGCAGGATTGGTCGAACGAGCAGGGGTATGCGTTTCCCCCGTTCTCCATGATAACGCGAGTGTCGGCATTGCTTCGCTGTCAGTCGGCGGAGGTGGTCCTGATCTCTCCATGATGGAGGTCTCAAGTTTGGTTTCCGTTTCTTCTGGAACTTTCTTGGGATTTTCCAATCTCACTCCCCCACTCTCCTCACATTTTGCTCAGTCTGGAAGCATCTCCTCACATGCTAGTCCAGAAGGGATCGCTGCGGCTGATGGCATGGCGGATCTCCGGCGTCGCTGGACGCTCCCAGGCCATTCGGGAAAGGCAGAGGACCTGCTCTCTAAGGCATGGGCGGATAGCACGACCAGACGGTATCGATCAGCCTGGCATCGATGGCGTCGCTGGTGTGTGGGACGGGGGTTTCGATCCCGTGGGGGCGGATGTAGTTCAGATGCTTAATTTTTTAGCCGGCTTAGCGGAGGATGGCCTAGCTTACAGGTCCATCAACACCTTCCGCTCCGCTATTTCTGCCGGTCACGACTTGGTGCAGGGATCCCCGATTGGGGAACACCCTTTGGTGTGCAGGCTCCAAAGAGGGATTCGTCTCTCCTTGCCTCCAGAGCCACGTTACTCTGTCCTGTGGGACGTCAACAGAGTTCTCAACTTGTTCTCGTCTTGGCAACGGAATAGGTTTCTATCTCGCAAAGAGCTCACGGCTAAATTGGCAATGCTGTTGTGCCTGGTGTCTTGCAGGCGTGTTTCTGACGTTCGTGCCTTAGACATTACGGCTAGAGTTTTCTCCCCAGATGGGGTGTCATTCACGGTGAGTAGACGGACAAAGTCCATGTCGAGAGTGATCTCTTACCCAGCTTTTTCAGATTCCCCTAAACTGTGCGTTGTACAGTGCCTCCGTGCTTATGAGGAATTGACAGAAGATACTCGCCCTCCGGGCGAAAGACAATTGCTTATTGCCTTACGTAAACCGTACAAGGCCGTGTCTTCCCAAACTATCGCCATATTGGGTGCGTTGGGTGATGCAGGAGGCGGGAATTGACACCAAGCAATTTGGTGCACACTCCGCAAGAGGGGCTATGGCCTCTAAAGCTTTTGCCCTTGGGGCTCGATTGAAGGATTTATTGAGAGCGGCCGACTGCTCCTCGGACTCCACCTTTAAGAGGTTCTATTTCAAGCCAGTGTTGGAAGTAGCTCGGCTAGTGGTCGACAAGCTTTGAACTGGCATAATCCGAAGCCTCCGGTCCAGCCATAGAATGAGAATTTGCCTAGCCTTGGTGCTGGTAAGTTCCAATTCTATTAAGGACTCGGAGGCGAGGATTATCCCCCCCAATGACTTCATGGAAGTGGACCCTCCCCGTAAGGAATGTAAGTAAATTGTTTTCCTGTTCTTTTGGCTATGTATGCTATGGATTGATATGATCTCTCGACTTATGTATGTCGCTGTGTCGAGTTCATGGTCAGTATCCGACACTGCGTTTTTTGCAGGAAACGACGGTACCAAACAAGATGCATGAGAATGTCGGAGCATGGGCTTCGCGCGAAGAAAGAGGAAGAGGAAGAGGAAGCAGCTGCAGAGCATGATGGGAGCTGCAGGAGTATGGAGAGCGACAAAGGACTGCCACTGAGACTCTTTGTTTTCCCTATTGTTCATGGGAAATGTAGTTTATGAAGTGTTTTTTCTTGCTGCTGTTTGCAATAAAGAGAAGAAAGTAAGGCATAATCCTCGCCTCCGAGTCCTTAATAGAATTGTTACTTAACAGCACCAAGGCTAGGCAAATTCTCATTAACACTGTACTTTTGGAATAACAGGTATACAAATAAAAAAAACGATCTCCAAGATATACAAAATTAATTAAATTATTTGTACCATAGAAAATGTTGAAAAATGGTCAAACCGCCTGTAGAGTAGGCCTGGGCTGTAAATTCCGTTCCGCTCGTGGAATTTGGGTAATTCCGCATCCCCGGAAAATCCAGAATTGCCCAAAATTTTGCCGCTTCGCAGATTTTATTTGCTTGTTCACGCTTTCAAAATGCGTGTTCGCAGGATATTTCTCCCAGAGCATGCACACCATGTTCGCGAACAGGAAAAAAGCATTGCGAACGGGCGGAACACGCAATTCCGCGTGTTTGCAGAACCTTTGTGTGCTCCCGAAGGTTTTTTTACTGTTTTGCGGAGCTTTGCGTAGGGCAACTACCCAAATTCCACCCACCCCTGTAGATGGACTTTAAACATCCCTTAACTTCCCAACATGTTTCAGCTTCTTCAACAGCCGCTAATGGTCAGTGGCCTTCATCAGGACAAAACGTGATCACTATCTAATTTAACATACACTCATTAAAGGTCAGTGAAATCCAAGGTGAGATACTTGCACATAGTGAAAGTTTCTTGCACTCAAAAAAATGTAATTGTGTAATTCAAGAATTTTTTGTAATGGATTAACACATTCATACACTGCTAGCTAAAAACTGTGTCCCCCCCCAAACGTAGAACATAGTAAAGTCACTGCACAAGTGAAACGGAAGAAAAGGAAGTATTCTCTTAAAAACGGGCGTGCACCACTGATCACTCTACCTATCTAAGGGAGCGCAAGTCTTCTATGTCGGAGAAGGTAGCAACCACCCTCTGTAATCAGACACTTTTCTCAGGATAGTCAGAGAATTTAAAATGTGTAATGCTTATGATTTCACCATAACTTCAACCAACATAGAGCAAGTAAAATCTATATTACCGACTATCATTGAAAGTACTGCACCCACACCGCTATTAGTAACAAATTTGCAAACCAGCACAACCATCTATTTCATAGATTCTCAGGCAAAGCATCAGCCACATAAATCAGAGCATATTTATGGATCGAAAACCTTACTTCATCAAGCAAAACTTACATTTTTTTTATAACTTGTGTGCCTGTACCAATTATCTCTTTCCCCTCCCCAATTGTTGTGGACAGGCCCATATGACAGCGGAAGTTTCTCCGCTCTGGTTTATGTAAATATTATAATTGTACAGTATAATTGCTATCTTTCCCCTCTCCTCTTTCCAAATCACTGGAGGGCCCCTTTCCTTTCCTCTGACTATACTTTGATAGTCCTTTTGCGCCGTTTATGATCATAATTGTTTTATGAGATTGTAAATAAATGTGTAAACTTTGGTAATATAAGTACCCTGAGTGTGGCTATAATCTTTTCTTTCTTTCTATAGGCTGAACGTATCATTTTGTTTGGGTACTGTTTTTCCTTGCATTCAATGGGCACAAATTTATTGTCTACTTGAATATATCTCCCCTTTTTTTGCTTGAATCAAAGTATGCAGATTTAATCACATTATCAAATCAGAAATGATATTCATGTAAGTTTTGTTTGATTTATAGTCAAGGACCACCGTTGTTTATACTATTTCATACCCAGGTCCTTTGACTCTGTGGGCAATACCCCATTGATTTAATGGGCTTACTTCATCAAGAGCAAGTGCCTGCCGGTATCATTTATCACATTCTCTGTTCGCCGTACATAATGGGTGAGATGGCTTGGAGTTCTCTCAAGAACCCTACTGCCACAGTGGCTGTGGTTCATCTGACGCATGACACGCTGAATATGAAGAGATTCAAAAGCTTGTTTATATGTACAGCAATTGTGAAACAGGATGGCTGTCCCCTCTCTGGTGTCTCCACAAGCAATGTGGCCACCCACCATTTTTAGGGCTCGCGAGCGAAAGCCCTTTTATTAGGGTTTCAAAAATGGACCTTGAAATTCCACATAGCTTGTGCATGTGCATTTCAAGGTCCATTTTGATAGGGCTTTGCATGCGTGCATGCGTGCTGTCTTATAACAGAACACGCAATAGGCCATACGGCCTATTGGTGTCTGTTACGCCCACCAAAGCCCATATGTCTTCAATTATGGCGGCCAGACTCGGCTGCCATAATTGAAGACATATGCTCGCAGTCGCGCATGCGCGGCACCACTCACAAGCTTCTTTTTGGATCCATTTCACGTCCAAAGCAACTAAACGCTGATGTCTTGGTTTTTTTTTGGGGTGGGTGCTACCCGAAGGAGAAGAGGTCGGTGGCCCGATGTCTGCGGCTCGCTCTGTAACTGGGCCCCTGAGCCTGATCTAAGCCCGAGCCTGTCATGGGGCTCCCACTTGCAGAGGTTAAACAAAGCCCCTGCCTTTGTTACTCTGTGAACGAGGCTGATCTCAAAGGCCCAGAAGACGTCTCCAAGCGAAGGAACGTTCGAGAATGTCTGACCATTGCCAGTACTGCTGCGGTGGGTACCACTATATGGCGCCTACCCACTAGAGGAACGTGGGAGGACCCAAACTATAGCTGGCATGACATAGAGGGGGACGAAGGCATACGACTTTAAACAGAATATGCGCAGTCCAGAGGCTGGTCGTTCAGGGCAGTCAGTTTACTAGACCTTGTGCTGGGCCGTCTCAGACTCTTGGCGCGCCCCCTGGAAATACTCTTGGGAGACTGAAGGCGTATGGCACTCTCTGTGCTGGCGGCGTACTGCTTGACTAGGACCCATTGCAAGCTACTGGGATTGCTGCAAAACCCAGCATACAGAGAACACACGTGCACATATATGCAGGGCTTCAGGTGGTATAAATAAACTGGAGGGGTTCAACGAGGAGGGTTGCCTATATTATCAAGGGAGTGGCTTGAACACAACTTAACTTTCTGCTTACCGAAATGTTTGCTGACTGGTATTGTGGTTCCTCTTTTTATTACTGCATCCAGATACAATACAACTGACAGTACAAATGTCAAGACTATTGGCTTTGTCAATGGTTGTTAGCTGCATAACGATAACTGTTGTAAATAATATTGAAAATGCTTCAGTACTGAAACTGTGAAATAATGAACGCCCAATTAAGGATGTTGAATTAAACTCTAAAATATGTAATTTTATGTATGGTGGGCTTGAGATTTCTAGAAGCTGCTAATATTGGACAGCAGGAGTCCCTGCAGTGGCTCTAACGCCGTAGACCTGTTGCATTTAGAGCCGAACCTCTGCCCTTCACCTCTCCTGCCCCACTGCTGATTCCGATCACTTGTCGGGTAACCTACCTTCCTATAGGAACTGCACTCGGCACCTGCTTTGTAAAACTGCTGGTGCGGAACACTGCCGAGACCCGGCCCACTTAAAGCCCTATATAAATAGAAACATTTTTGGGGTTTGAGTAGTACCAGAAGAGTTGGGGGCCCTTAGTGGAGAATTTTGACTTGGATGGCCTCCTTTCCTTGAAGCCGATGACGCTTTTTGCATACAAGCCAAAACTTGCAGCTCCTTGTGCCAACCTGTATCGTAGGACCGTTTCATTATCTCCAATAAGCTACCCTTGTCGTTTCTGGTTATTGTAAACCATATCACCCATAACGTGTTTATTAAAAAAAATCTGCCAAGCTTGTGTTCTGCTCCTCCACAAGTGGAAAGGGCTTAGGAATGTTGCTTTTAAGAATCATTGGATCAGGTCAGTGAGTGTTAAAAATGCAGATGATAGCCAAGTGCTGCTTCTGAAGCCCCATCACTGAAGGCTACGGTAAGGCAATTGTTTCTCAAGCTTGCACTCCTTGCTGTGTAACTATTGCTAGTTTGAGTTCACTTGCAGGTGTTCTATGGCAGGGGTTGATTTTCTTACTGTTTAAATCTGGGTAATTACTTTTTGTTTCTATTTTGCTTCCAGAATCCTACTCTGCGCAATGGTACAGCTGTCTGAGTTTTATCAGGCATGTGCCGATGGTGTCCCTGTAATGTTAAGGAGTGCCATTCATTGCTATAGTTCATACTCTTTCCCTGTCCCCCCCCCCCCCCCCCCCCCCCCCCGGCAAGGCGTTGAAGCACTTTATGATAGGCAACACACTACTCCAGACCCAAAGGTTAGGGCTTAGTGTAGTGTTATTGGAAGTAGTCTTGGGCACTAAAGCAAACCATTTAATTCCTTCACTCAAGTAATGTGGTAGAATAAGTTATCAGTCTGGTGTTGTCACTAGTGTGTGGTGGTTGTATGGCAGATCATGTTTGGGATTGGGAGGTGAGCTAGAAGAGGTTGCAGATGAAGGGTTTGGCTTTCAAGATGGTTGTGCTTGTGATCTTTGAAATGAGCTGTGCGGAAGTTGCAGAAATGCTTTAATAGAGCTTCAGGCAGGCATGCACGTGACTTGGAGAAGATTGTGCCCATGAAGAGAAGACATGCAGTGGATGGGGAAAAGAAAAGGTCTTTTGAAAGGGAAAGCGGTTCTAATTCGATTTTAAGTGAATCTGTTTTTCATGCTGGATTTTATAAATGGAGGGCACGTTTTGTAACTACACGCAATTTGAGGATGCAAAATTCGGACCGAAGCAACAGTAGTTTAGTGTCAAGATAATGCTATGTGCAGTACGTTTCGGATTCATTAGAATCCGATGAACAGTCTGCAATGCTAGGTTCCTGCTAGGCCACTCCTTCAGCAAGGACAGCTCAAATCAGAGGTTGGAAGCTTACAATGACTGGCATGAAGCTTGAAAGATTCTGCGAATGCTGGAGCGGGTGACTTTGAGATTGGCTCAGAGTACGAATTGAGAAGCCAAGAGGGATCCATTTTGGATGCCTTTGGTTTGACATGGCACAAGATGGAGGACATTTACAACTTCCCTACACAGTGTAATTGTATTGCCAGCATTTCTGTGGGTTGAGGGTGAAGATCCAAACAGTTGCGAAGCAGCTGTTGATTAGACTTTCAGGAGTGCTGCTTCTGGTAGATGATAGGGTGGCACTGCAGATTCTCTTGGCAAGATGGGGTTATAAGGGGAGGCCTTTGTCAATTCAATTCACGCAAGCTTTATTTGGCAATTGTTATAAAAGCATAAAATACATAAAATTCATCATGATGTTAAAAAGTGTAAAATACAAAAGCTTAACATTCAATATGTCTTCATACAACACAATTCATAAATACTAAAGTGCATATTTTACAACCAGATTTTAGAACCCATCAAGAAAAGATTACCCCACTGTTACAACAGGCTATTTCTGGTTGGTTAAGGCTGACGCCAAAGCCAGGCAGAAACCACCATTCTAGTCAGGGCAAGGGAGTCACACGCCAAGATAACCCCTGCTCACCCCCTTGGTAGCTTGGCACGAGCAGACAGGCTTATCCCGGAGGCAATGTGTAAAGCATTTGCGCAAGCACACACCAGCAACAACATCCTAGGCACACCACAAAAGGAACTCCACACAAGGTTATATAAAAATAACTTCTGTATTGTCAAAACACATCAGATAGTAATCACACATGTACAATGTGCCAACTGGCACGGGCAATATTCACAAGGGATTATTTACAAGACAGGGCCACATGGGCCACTATCAGAATCAGCACTTAGAATATAGGATATAAAATAACTTGTAGCACAAATTAGAAAATATAGCACACAACCAGTAACCACTGGTAACCGGTAAGTACCACCTACGCAACCCTAAACACCGTAAGAGAATGTCACGCAGGGAACCAGGACCTCACTCGGACCACCTGTACTAGAAAGAACAACCACCTAAGTATCACAATACAATTAGGGGTATAAGCAAGAACACATTACACATGACCCATCAAAACACATTCAGAGGTACCGGAGAAACACATGATGCCTAAAACCTTCAGAGGTGTAAGGGAAGGAAAACACATGATGCATAAAACATTCAGAGGTGTAGGTAAGACACATAATGCATAAAACACATTCAGAGGTGCCAGAACATAACTTAATAGCACAAAAACATATGATGCCTAAAAACATTTAGAGGTGTAAGATAAAGGTGCGTAATCATATAAAATTCATTACATTTCCTAGCACCACATCACATTGCGCAAAACTCACATTAGGCAATTACCATCACATAGATAATCACATTGCGCCTAAATAAAATCACATACCAGCACCCATCTAATAAAGGTACTAAAGAGCCCTGTGTCCAGAATGTCAGGGCGCGCTGCCAATTCAGCGCCAGTCAGGGGTGCGCCACCGGTGCAAAACCTAAACGTTGCAGCTGCCCACTAATTGCTTGGCAGCTGGGAAAATAAAACTGCCACAGGGTCCTCACTGACCCTAGAACAGAACTGCGCCCAATCGTTGGAGCCACACAGGCTCTGACACCACACTGCGTAGAACGTTGGAGCCACACAGGCTCTGACACCACACATGGCCAAACGTTGGAGCCTCGCAGGGCTCTAGAACAATGGTGGGGAGAAACACAGCGTGGGAGCCTCGGGGCTCAGACCACCTGACTGTGTCCCTCAAGAGCCTCTCGGGGCTCGCAAAACAATGGCACCTCGAGCCTCGCTGGGCTCGTAAATCAAATATGGGCGGGAGCCTCTCGGGGCTCAAATACAATGCCCGGAACGTTGGAGTCCCTCACGGGGGACTCGGAAACAACTGTGAGCCTCTCAGGCTCTAATTACACAACTGGCCCCAGGAGCCTCGGAGCTCCAATCATGAAGGATGCGGGCGTCGTTGGAGTCCCCCGTGGACTCAAAGCAGTCACAAAGTGCCCCCGCGTTGGAGCCTCGACGGGCTCTGAATATTACAATGCCCCCTGAAGCCCTTGTGGCTTCACCAGCACAATGCACGAGATCGCGCTGCTAGAGGGTGGGGGCGGACAGCGACAATGTGTCCCGGCAGCCCTCCCTCCTCCTCTGCTGCCCCACTCACCGGCTTCTTGTAGCGGGGGCTCCTCTGGGCAGCGCTGGTGCAGCGGGCGAGGCTTCTCTCGCAGCGCGGGGCTCCTCTTCGGGAACAGAGCAACGCAGGTACTTCCAGCCGCCTCTTCTCTGGGTGCTGGGCTCCCCCTTGGTCACGGGAGCCCCACAGCGGCAGGCGCCATCTTCTTCTCAACTCTCTGGGCATAGGCTGACTCGGCAGCCAATGGCAGCGCAGCCTCTCTGACAAGCCTCGGCTCTGGTCACGCTGCAGAGACTCAAGTCGGCAAAAATACCGACGGACGTCAACACAGGGTACAAGATGCCGGATGGGCACCAGCCAAAACAATCAAGGCGCTCCCAGGCGCCAGAGGCCCGTAAACGCGCTCTCAGGCGCTAGAACAGAAATAAAGCGCTCCTATGCGCTATGGACACAAAAATAAAGCGCTCTCAAGCGCTAAAGGCGAATACCGCGCTCCCAGTGCTAGATGTACCCAGGGGTCCTGAAATAAAAAGGAAAGCACTCCCAGGGGCGCCATCAGTAAAGAAAAGTCCTCTAATCCCCCCAGGCAAAGCAGAGGGGTCTCAGAGCAAAGCAAAGTCCCCCAATCAGCCCAGGCAAGGCAGAGGGGTCCCCCAGAAGTCCTCCAGGCATCCAGGGGCTGGGCAGGGCCCAGGGAGGCAAGCCTTTCCCCTGAGCCCAAGCAGCAGCACGCCCCTGGCAGGATTCAAGTCGGAAACAAGAACATTTTAAAAGGGGACACAGCCCCTTTTTATTCAGAGAAATCCTTTGTCTAGCAGGGTGCAGGCAGTGTGAGAACCAGCTAGAACTGGTTATAGGGAATGCCTTTCACTGGCCAGGCTAGGGACATCAGACGCACCCCAGGGGGTGGAGCCAGCATTGTGTGGGGAAAACCCCGCCTCATTCAGGACCCTCAAACCAGACGGTCAATCCACAAGCAGGCCCAGGCTCACTCCTCCCCTCACATCAGCATGCTAAACACTCCATTCACCACCGGGGCAGACCCTCCCAGACTCTTGGAGCCAGGCTCACCAGCCAGCCTCAGCCAATCACACGCCAGACACAAATTACACAAATATGCCAATTTCTAGAAGTGGCACTTCTACACTAGACACAATCATGCCGCATATATCATTATGCAGCATTAAATCTCACGAGTTCGCACATACCAAACTCGACCCTGCACTCCCCACACATCAAGAACTACCATGGTCACATATATTCCCCATGCATTCCTATGGGAGGGCAGGTCACTCACCACACATACACAGAGAGCTCAAGCACTTTACACTGTACCACAGTGAAAAAGTGCGCAGAGGCCTAAAATCACCAACACCAGGTCACAGAAACAGGCTAGGAAAAAGCAAAAAGTCTTGGGGTGAACCTGCCAAAAGGGCCGGGTCCACCACCCACCAACAATTTACTCCTGGTTGCCCATGTCCATCCTAGAACTTTGCCACAGCTATATACACAGAGGGATTATTACTGGTACGAATTATTCTAGCAGCTACCATACCACTCCTGATGCCCAATAGCTTACACATTGGGCGTAGCCATACCCGCCTAGGTACTGCGTACACAGGGCACCCAAATAACATATGATTAATTGTTTCAGAGGGAGCCGGGCAACCGGGACAGGCAACCTTTCCACCCATAGACCATCTGGATATGAACGCTCTAACTGGTAAACTGCCAATTCGAAGTTGAAAATAGAGCTTTCTATCCAGAGGTTTAGTAATGTCATCCCGAAAGGCTTCAAGGTTAACCACGTCTTTAAAATCCAGAAAAATCCCAGTCAATGAAAGTGGGGCAATATTTCAATAAGCTTTGGAGGCCACTACTTCCCAGTACAAACCCTTTAGAACCTTTTTCGGAGGAAACCTAGCATTAAGTGGGTCTTCCCATAGCTCTTTTAAGCCTAGCTCCTCAAGGATCCCACCAACTCTAGATAACCACGTAATTTTGTGAAAGGTATCACTCTTGATTACACCCATGAGCCCAACAGCAAATAATCTCAATTCGGGGGTTGACCATAGCCGCCTCCCGTATAAAACTGGGCACAATGAGGCAATTAATGCAATTGGTCTCATTCCCAAATCCTAAAAGAGATAAAAGAGAGGGCTCATAGGGGTACTCTGGGGTAGTTTGATGAGGTTCCTTAAGAACCGATTTTCAGAAACAGTAATTTTTCCTAATTTCTCAAACCCCCAAATCTCTACCCCATAGAGGGCAGAACTAACCACTTTACCATCATAAACACAAAGAGCAGGAGCAATTGTTTTTTTTTTAATGTCCTAGTCTTTGATCACATTGTTTAGTTTATATTAGCCAGTACAAAACATCACACCTTTGTGCCTCAGTTTTGGGTGTTCCAGGCCGGACTAGCCTGCTGTGAGGCATCACTAACAAAGGACGGTCTGGGGCAGCCTGGAATGGACATTTGGAAGAACTGCCCCCCACCTGCTATGAGAAGTTAATCCATTCATAGTGAAATAGACCTCTTGATACACAGAACCACTCGTATAAGGCAAACTTTTGAAGGGAGACAAGAATGCTCAAGGAAATGCAAAGAATATTTTAAGGCATAGTGTAAGAAACAATCGCATTGCCATAAATGGGCAGTCAAAGTGCCCTTAAAATAGGCTTTGAATAGATGCACATTTAATGGAAAGACACTCTTGCTGCCTCAAACACACGGAGGGTGTACAATTATGCAGGTGATCATCCCATCCTTAAATATTACAGCAAACAACAATAACAAACTTTTTTAGAGCATTTGGACTAAAACGCAATAAAATACATTAAATGTTCTATTATGCCACCGGAGAAACACGAATCGCGGTGGTCCTTATTCACCAGGATAGTTACGGGTTTTCATAACCTGTCCTGGCAGATGCCACTAAATTCTGTACATTTGTGAAATGTGCCAGTTGTTTTTTTCAAAATGGGATCACTCTTACTGGAATGCAGTCTTAAGTTCTAGAGCTTTGAAGATGGGGAACACAACCACGCACACACAACCGCACACAACCCCCCACACGTAACCACAAGCACACTAGCACACACACACACACGCACACACACACACACGCAGACACATATCCCTCACACACAAACCCCTCACACACAAACCCCTCACACACAACTCCACACACACCTCCACACACACCTCACACACAACCACCCACACACACCTCACACACAACCACACACACACACACAACCACACACCCACACACCTCACACACTACCACAAGCACACACAACCATAAGCACACACAACCACAAGCACAACCCCACACACAAGCACACACAGCCCCCCACACACACAACCCCCTGCACACACAACCCCCTGCACACACAACCCCCTGCACACACAACCCCCTGCACACACAACCCCCTGCACACACAACCCCCTGCACACACAACCACCCGCACATGACCACAAGCACACACGACCACAAGCACACACGACCACAAGCACACACAACCACAAGCACACACAACCCCACACACACAACCCCCCACACATAACCCCCCACACAACAACCCCCCCACTCACAACCCCCCCAACACAACCTCCCTCACACAACCCCCCCTCACACAACCCCCCCTCACACAACCCCCCTCACACAACCCCCCTCACACAACCCCCCCTCACACAACCCCCCCTCACACAACCCCCCTCACACACAACCCCCCTCACACACAACCCCCCTCACACACAACCCCCCTCACACACAACCCCCTCACACACAACCCCCCTCACACACAACCCCCCTCACACACAACCCCCCTCACACACAACCCCCCTCACACACAACCCCCCCTCACACACAACCCCCCTCACACACAACCCCCCTCACACACAACCACACACACAACCACACACACAACCACACACACAACCACACACACAACCACACACACAACCACACACACAACCACACACAACCACACACACACACCTCACACACACACACACACACCTCACACACAACCACACACACACCTCACACAACCAGAGAAGTGTGGCTCAATGTTTGGAGCGGCAGACCCTGATGCAGAGGTCTAGCCCGGGACCAGGGTTCAATTCCCCACCTCGCCGGGTCTTGGGCTCAAAATTCCACGGACCTGATAATTCTTGCCTCTGTGCCTATTCCAATCATTGAGTCCCACTCTGCAACTCTGGGCAATAGCTTGCTTAATCTCCACAACGGCCCCCACAACGCTAAGGATGCCTGGCCTCCACCTTGGGGGTGCCCAGGAGTGGACGCCTCACAGGGAAAGCCAGGATGGGTTCCACAGCGGTATTCGTACAAGCGCCTTGAGACCCTTGCGGGTGAGTAGTGCGCTATACAAGTATCAATTTACATTTTATTTTTTACCCGCACACACAACCACCAGCACACACAACCACCAGCACACACAACCACCCGCACACACAACCCCCCGCACACACAACCCCCCCGGCACACACAACCCCCCCGCACACACAACCCCCCCGCACACACAACCCCCCCGCACACACAACCGCCCCCGCACACACAACCCCCCCGCACACACAACCCCCCCGGCCCACACAACCCCCCCGGCCCACACAACCCCCCCGGCACACACAACCCCCCCCGGCACACACAACCCCCCCGGCACACACAACCCCCCCGGCACACACAACCCCCCGGCACACACAACCCCCCCCGACACACACAACCCCCCCGACACACACAACCCCCCTAAACACACAACCCCCCTCACACACAACCCCCCTCACACACAACCCCCCTCACACACAACCCCCCTCACACACAACCCCCCCTGACACACAACCCCCTGACACACACAACCCCCTGACACACACAACCCCCTGACACACACAACTCCCTGCACACACAACCACCTGCACACACAACCACCCGCACATACGACCCTAAGCACACATGACCACAAGCACACACGACCACAAGCACACACGACCACAAGCACACACAACCACAAGCACACACAACCACAAGCACACACAACCCCACACACACAACCCCCCACACATAACCCCCCACACATAACCCCCCACACAACAACCCCCCCACTCACAACCCCCCCAACACAACCTCCCTCACACAACCCCCCCTCACACAACCCCCCCTCACACAACCCCCCTCACACAACCCCCCCTCACACAACCCCCCCTCACACAACCCCCCCTCACACAACCCCCCCTCACACAACCCCCCCTCACACAACCCCCCCTCACACAACCCCCCCCTCACACAACCACCCCTCACACACAACCCCTCACACACAACCCCCCTCACACACGACCCCCCTCACACACTACCCCCCACAACCCCCCTCACACACAACCCCCCTCACACACAACCCCCCACAACCCCCCTCACACACAACCCCCCCTCACACACAACCCCCCTCACACACAACCCCCCTCACACACAACCCCACACACAACCCCACACACAACCACACACACACCTCACACAACCAGAGAAGTGTGGCTCAATGTTTGGAGCGGCAGACCCTGAAACAGAGGTCTAGCCCGGGACCAGGGTTCAATTCCCCACCTCGCCGGGTCTTGGGCTCAAAATTCCACGGACCTGATAATTCTTGCCTCGGTGCCTATTCCAATCATTGAGTCCCACTCTGCAACTCTGGGCAATAGCTTGCTTAATCTCCACAACGGCCCCCACAACGCTAAGGATGCCTGGCCTCCACCTTGGGGGTGCCCAGGAGTGGACGCCTCACAGGGAAAGCCAGGATGGGTTCCACAGCGGTATTCGTACAAGCGCCTTGAGACCCTTGCGGGTGAGTAGTGCGCTATACAAGTATCAATTTACATTTTATTTTTTACCCGCACACACAACCACCAGCACACACAACCACCAGCACACACAACCACCCGCACACACAACCCCCCGCACACACAACCCCCCCGGCACACACAACCCCCCCGGCACACACAACCCCCCCGCACACACAACCCCCCCGCACACACAACCCCCCCCGCACACACAACCCCCCCGGCCCACACAACCCCCCCGGCCCACACAACCCCCCCGGCACACACAACCCCCCCGGCACACACAACCCCCCTGGCACACACAACCCCCCGACACACACAACCCCCCGACACACACAACCCCCCCGACACACACAACCCCCCTAAACACACAACCCCCCCTAAACACACAACCCACCGACACACACAACCCACCGACACACACAACCCCCCGACACACACAACCCCCCGACACACACAACCCCCTGACACACAACCCCCTGACACACAACCCCCTGACACACAACCCCCTGACACACCACCCCCCGACACACACAACCCCCCGACACACACAACCCCCCGACACACTCAACCCCCCCGACACACACAACCCCCCGACACACACAACCCCCCGACACACACAACCCCCCGACACACACAACCCCCCGACACACACAACCCCCGACACGCACAACCCCCGACACACACAACCCCGACACACACAACCACAAGCACAACCCCACACACACAATCCTCCACACACAACCCCTCACACACACCTCACACACAACCCCACCACACACACAACCCCCCACCACACACAACCCCCCACACACTCCACCCCCCCACACACAACCCCCACACACACACAAATACACACACCCAAATAGACACACACACCACACCCACACACCCTCAGACAACCACACACCCACACAACCCCCCCCCCACACACAAACCCCCCCCCACACACACAACCCCCCAAAAACAACCATCTATCTATCTATAGCCCTCACTCTATCTGCCTGTCTGTCGCATCACCACAACATCACTCAACGCCACCACAGCATCAATCTGTGCAACCATTCAACAACAACTGGTTCAAATATGTTCTCTCAATATTTCAAGCTTTATTACAAATGTCACAAAAAGATGTTAATATTTCACTTCTGTTCCTGGATTTTCGTCACAAAAAAATACACTGAACATAATCTTCACAAAAGTCATTTACAAAAGGTTAAGCTATTGCCATTATAAATTACAATAACTTTTATTTAACCGCATCGCTGCGGCGGTTATTTTCGCGCTACGCTGCTTTTTTCTAAAAGCCGCGTTAGATGACTAGCTCAGCTCGTCATCCGCACACGCCCCCCGTGGCTGATGACGAGCTGAGCTCATCATCTGCATCGAAGGGGTTAAGTATTTAAAAAAATTAAAAGCCATTGTTATTTGTAATATCAATACATCTAAGTCACGTAAATACAACACATATTGCAGTGCAAATGCTATAGGTGTCACATTTGCGAAAGTTAAAACTATTGGCATTGTAAATGCCAAAGCTATTAATTTCGCTATTTTCAAAACCAACACATAAATAAAAAAATTGTCATTTACAATACCAATAGCTCAAACTTTCCTAATGTGAGACCTATTGCATTGCAAATGCTTGTTAGTCTTGTCTTGGGGCCAAGAGGCTGATCTATTTCCTCTTCTCTGCTTTAGAGGAAAAACACAGATTTCACTGTGAATAAATAGCTACCGTGGTGTAGGGATAGCCATTCTCACAAGTGGTGCAAAGTGAAGCATAGTACAATTTAGTTTGTGGCACAGCCGTGATTGGAGAGCCTGAAATGTGATGTAGGGAATACTTTATCTCATATAATGCTTGCTGTTCACTGTACATGGCTGCAGCTATTGTCCATCAGAGCACCAGTCCTAAAAAAAATAGTGGAGGCACTATTTAGCGGAGGCAGTGTGTAATAACGTTACATTGAGTGTTGTCACAGAATTCAGAATGGTAAATTGATACTTGTATAGCACACTACTCACCCGCAAGGGTCTCAAGGTGCTTGTACGAATACCGCTGTGGAACCCATCCTGGCTTTCCCTGTGAGGCGTCCACTCCTGGGCACCCCCAAGGTGGAGGCCAGGCATCCTTTAGCGTTGTGGGGGCCGTTGTGGAGATTAAGCAAGCTATTGCCCAGAGTTGCAGAGTGGGACTCCATGATTGGAAAAGGCACCGAGGCGAGAATTATCAGGTCCGTGGAATTTGTGAGACCAAGACCCGCCGAGGCGGGGAATTGAACCCTGGTCCCAGGCTAGACCTCTGCATCAGGGTCTGCCGCTCTAACCATTGAGCCACACTTCTCCAACTTAACTTACAAAGTTGAGAAATGAGGGTTTATTTATTTATTGTATTTAGTGTGTTTTTTTATATAGCGCATGGCTACCCCAACGGGGTGTCCCGGCGCTCCTGAGAGTGTAAATGAATCTTACTCCTGAAGGAATTAGCAAAAGAGGAATGTTTTTAGTGCCTTGCGAAAGGGTAGCTCTTCCTGGATCATCTGGATGGCAAGAGGGAGTTTGTTCCAGTGGGAAGCGGCACAGGCTTGAAAGGTTTCCCCCCCAGAACGTGTCTTTTTAAATCTAGGGGTGATAAGGTTTTTGGTACTTGAACGAAGAGGTCTGGTATTCTTGTAAGGGCGCAGACAGGAGGAAAGGTAAGCAGAGCCCTTCCCCTTTATAGCTCTGTGAGCCAATGTGAGGGCTTTGAATTCAGCCCTCTTCTGTATTGGCAGCCAGTGGAGCGAACGCCGGTGTGGAGAGATGTGCTCTCTAAGGGAAACTCCACAGACTAGTCGGACTGAGCCTTCTGAACTGTTTGTAGTCGATGGCAGAGGCCTGCGGCCAGGCCAATATACAGACCATTGGCGTAGTCCAGGTGGGATGTAATCAACGCCTGGACTATGGCTTTCCTGGTGTTATTAGGGAGAAAGTTGATAAATTGTTTTGCCATCCTAATTTTGGAAGAGCAGGCTGCTGAGACGGTCTGTATTTGATTGTGAAAGGAAAGGTTAGAGTCCCATCTGACTCCAAGGTTTCTAACAGATTCCTTAGGAGACGGGGTGAGCTCAGATCAAGTTGCCACCAAAGGTTGGAGTCGAGGGGGGACGGCTGGTGGAAAAAAAGAACCTCCATTTTCCCAGCATTGAGTCGGAGGCAGTTGTTATCCATCCAGCATGCAATTTTACGCAGGCAGTCTTTTAAAGGGTCAAAGGCGGACTGAGAGGGGCTGTCATAGGAGAATAGGAGTTGGATATCATCCGTATATGAGGTGGCTTTAATACCAGACTGGGCAATCATCTCAGCCAGCGGGGAAAAATAAACGTTAAAAAGGAGGGGGCTTAAGGAGGAGCCCTGAGGGACTCCCCACTTTAATGGACGGCTTTCTGAAGTGTAAGGGGGGGGTAAAAACTGCCTGAGTCCTGTTAGATAAAAAAAAGAGGACAGCCACTTCAAGGCTTGACCTTGAATGCCCTTAGAGTGAAGACGATCAAGGAGGACAGAGTGAGAGACGATGACGGTTGCTACGTAGGGTGTAGTAATGTAAATCTGTGTGTACAGTGTACTTGTTAGCTACGCTTAATAACTGCAGTTTTCAGAGTAAACAAAAGGTGCTGGGTGTATTTTAAGGTGTATTTGTTAATTCTGCATATTTTGTTGTTGGTTTGTTTACAAGCATCAAAGTACAAAACCTCCTTTTCATATTCTTAAGGAACAAAGGTGTAACTGGTGAGAACTTCAGGTTTATAACCCCCATGGTGGAGTATACACAAAAAGTGATGGAAGGAATATTTGAATTGATCTCCGCTACTGATAATCACTCGGTCCGCATCACAGTCCATCGTTATTTTGCAGACCATCCCACCTCAGTTTGGAGTCCGACATATGCAAATGAATAGTGGCCCTGCTTCAATAGGAACAGTACTGCAAGGGCATGTCAGGTCCTCCTGGAACCGGAACACTAGCAGTCCAAGATCGGTTTTGCCCTGAATGGGGCTCGTCAGTCTAGCTCGGCTTTGTTGTATTAGCACAGTGTGCATGGGATCCATGTCTGGGAACACCCGTTGCACTGCAGTATACAAAAAAGTGATGGATGGAATGCTTACATTAGTCCCAGTCACTGGTAATTACTCCGAGTACCGTGTGGGCCATTCTTATGACTAAAAAGGACATTACCTCTGGGTTAAAACGCCCTTTAAGGCCATATTACATTCTAATGCAGTAGAACAGTCACAGCTGCTGGGCATCAGCTAAGTGGCATGAGCTGCAGTATCTGGATAAAAGGGACACATTTAGGCTTCTTTGTGCCTCAAGCTGAAGGGGACAGCGTCCCTACTTTAAAATTGGTGGTAGGACTCAGCCCCCCCACCCCCAACTTGTGCCCTGGTGTCCATCTAAAAAGCAGACACATTCTTAGGGCTAAGTTTGAAAAGAGGCAGTGCTGGAGTGTCTATGAAAGAGTTTTTAAATACAAATTATTTACATGGGCTTCATTAAAATGCACGTTATGTTATTATAACTTCTAAAGTGCACGATTACCCACAGGTGTCTTGGCATGCTAACGAAGTTAGGTTAAAAAGAAATCTTGTAAGCCTGTGAGAATATTTAAGTGTGATTTAAAAAAAAAATCCAGGATATCCTATCCTGAATTGATACACCAATAGTCCTAGAGGCATAGTCCGCAAGTTATAATAATGTTTAGATACATACAAATATTATAAGTACCCTAATTTCCACTGTTGATCTTACCCAGATATGTTCTCTCTTTTGTGAGGGATAGCTGCGTTCCCCAAAAACCTACAAGTACCTTTCCCATTTATGAAAGTCCGAGGACCATGTATTCATTTCTGGCTGGTCCTGGACTATGATTGGCCTGCACAAACCAACAAACTGAACCATCGGTCGTGAGAACAGTCAAAAAAGAACATGCCCTTTCACCTCCGTTGTGACCAACATTGATGATTTCTATTGCGAGAGAAGTGTTGGACCCCCACAAATGCAGCAAGCTCTCTGGTATTTTCTGGCTCCAGCCTTTAACCTTAGTGCTTACTATTGTTCAGGGATCCATCTTCTGTTCGTTATCCGTCAATCCACATCCTTCCCACAATTCAGATTGTAGAAGTCGGATCCAGGTCTGACTTTTCTCTCTTGCCTGCCCTTATTGGGATATTTTCTATCACATTCTTCCCATACTCAAGTCTGGTTACTGAAACATTCTGTTGCAAATGTCTAAGTGCCCAAGGGCACCTGACACTCATTGTTATCCAGAACCAAAAGTTTGTCTGGCACAACTTTGTAAAGAAGAACCTTGACTTCTCATTGTTCTCCACCAAAGACCCAAAACAAGTTGTAGCTGTTTTTCTTTTATTCTTGTCTTTATGTTGCCCTGTCTGTAGACACCAGAATCACTCTACCTTCTCTGTATTCTACTCTGTCAGAGGTTCATCACTACCTGCACAAATATTTAGTAATGTTTGAAGACGATGAGGTACTTTTCCTGGCTTGCCGGCAGAGTTTAGGTCCAGATGTATCAATATTGGATTTTGCGATTCCATAATATCGAATTTTACGTTTTGCTATTATGGAATCTCAAAATGCAATGTATTTAGGTTTCGCAATAATAATTGCGATTCCTACATATTCCCTATTTGCGACTCGCAAATAAGGAATGGCTAGGCCCATAGGAATGAATGGGAATTGCATTCACAGTTTGCGAGTATCAAATAGGTACTCTCAAATAGCGCATGAAACTTCAAGGGTGCCAAATGGACACCCTGTTGCACCCCTGAAATAGGCATGTGTGCACATGTGGTGCACATACATGCCCTAAGTGCATGTATGTACGCCACATGGCACCTAGAAAAATGCCAAAAAGTGCATTTTTCTTGGAATTTGCAAATTACCACCAACTTGGAATTGGTGGTAATTTGCAATTTTTTTGATTCCTGCATAACATTAAAGGAATCTCATATTGTGAGTCCTTAAATGCATTCGCAAAATAGGTCATCGCAAAATTTGCGATTCCCTATTTTGCGAATGCCTTTTGAGATGATAGATCCCAAAAGGCTTTTTCCCGTTCAAAAATGGGCCGATTTGTTTGTGAACGGGAAAACGCTTGATACAACTGGCCATTACTGTTGTGGACTATGTTCAACTATTGATCAAATTTGTTAATTTAACATCATTCTTTGAACTAAACGTTTTTGTTATTTTTTCGCTTTTGAAATATAGTATATTAATATGATGACTGTGTTGTAAGAGTTTTATCTGTCCTTGGTGCAGCTGCTATACGTGACCCATTACCACTGTGCCTCATAACTGGTGACTGCAACCAGAACAGTGTCCTGAGTACCCATATTAATAAAACGTGTTCTATACTTCATGTACCTCGAAATGATTGCCAAGCAGAGTGATTTAGGACTCCTCTGATTCACATGCTTGCAAGCTGTTTATAAAAGTGTAGTTCTCTCACTAGTTACTCCCTCTGGCAGTAGTGACTCAAAAATAGTAAGTAATGCAGCTTCAGTGTAAAGAGAAGAATTTGTTTCACGAAACGGACTTTCACTTGCTATTGCGTTACATTTTTTGGTCCTAAGACGAGGCTGCAAATTGACATGCATGCCTTCATTTTGTGGCTGCCTCATATCTAAAGGTTTGATGTTACCTGGACAGATTTGCAGTTATTTCCACAAAAGATGGGATGAGATGAAAGTCGGCTTGCCAATGTGATAATCGATGACCAGCAAACAAACTGAGCAGCTGCGTTTCACCCAGGTGTTGTTGGGTCAAACAGTAACACTTTGCTCTCTTGGACCGTTTCATGTGATGAAGAGGTGTTGGAAGGGGCTCAGTTGTCTTTTGCACCCTTGCTTCCAAAATAGATGCACGTGTACACTTCTCAAGTGCTTAATTGTAGGTAATTCAGATTTGTAAAGGTTTTTAATTGACTGTTTAGGTCGAGCCTAGCGCAGGGCGCAAGTGCTGCTTAGGAGATTTAGATTGAGCCCAGGGCAACGTGCATGCGCTGCTTAGGAGAGGACCTCTTGGAATTGGTCTGTACTTTTTGGAAAACTTGTGCATGTACTACACTGTTTCCAGTGAGTACTCGTGCATGGACAGCATCCACCTCGCGGGAGGGAGCAGCTGCGCCATCTGTTTCCAATGATTGCTCCGTGCTTGTTTACACTTGTCTGTCTCACGTCACGTTAATTGGAAACAGATGGCGGTCGCGTTCACCTTTGCGGCCGCTTTTTTCCTGATAATCCTTATACATGGCTCACCTCTGCTCCCTTTCTTTCATGCAAGCTGGTGTCTTGCACTGTTTTGTGTTCTAGCAGGGGTTTCCCAGAGACCCTCCCTTAGTCTCTGTGCCAGTCGTGTTCGAGGATTCCATACCAGTGTCCGATATTACCGCCTGCCGTTATCTTATTTTCAAGCTGATTTTCTGACTTTCTTTTGATACACAGCTGCTCTTGTTCACTGGGCCCATCTGTTGTTCACAGAGCTGGAGGGAGCGGCTTTGGTTGTCGTGGCAGCGCCCCAGCCGCCCCCTAAGAGTAAGACTCCAGTTGTTCTAGACTAGTTTGTGTCACCTTTGACCTGTAGGCATCAGCCTGGGCTGAGAGCTCCATTGTCCTCGTAGAGTGTGCACGAGATTGAGAGGCCTGTAGTGTTATTTACTAATCTGCTTTAATTGTTTGTCTCACTTTATTGCTGTTCAACTCTTCAGATAACCCCCTGTCCATCAGCAGTTCAGTGATAACAGGTCCGAGAATAAATCTTACCCAGCCAGACCCAGTCTTTCATCCTCCAAAGGTCGGCAATTGAGTATCATAAATTGGGTAATTGTCACATCCGTTTGCAGCACTTCAAAGAGTCGGAAGTGCGGTATGAACCATTGTTAAAACTAGTTGTTGTTATGGCAACACATAGATTTGACCCCCAGCCAAATCGGACGTGCTCCTCGGTTAAGTTCAGCTGGGCATATTGCACACTGAACCCGGCAGTGAGCTTGCACATTAGCAGTGCTCCAGGGCACAATATGCAGTAAGTACCCTAGTTATTCTTTTGTTTAATAGTAGGCAACCTTTTGCTCAAAAATGCTCCAAGAACGTGTGGGGGGGGCTAATGTGAACTGATACTCCCGACATCTGATGACTCCCTGCTGCTCACGGATCCCCGGTGAGCACATCTTGTGAGCAGTAACAGCTTTCAGCTTCATTTCGATGCGTTCCACACATTTATGGCAGCACACAAGTTATGGCTCTCAAGACCGCGCGAGGCAGAGGTCGGCTTGCAATGTAGACGATGGATGCTCAAACACAGCATCTACTATTGATTATCTGGGAGTGAGATAAACAGCTGATACCCGCCGTGCTAGGCCCAGCCTCTGCAAACCCCATCCAAACAGATCAAATCCGGCTCTTCAACAGACGACGAATAGGCTGCCTTTTTAAAACTGCGAACCCATTGCAAAGCAAATCACGAGCAAGGGCAATATCCATACTACTGGACCCATCAGGATTACAACATCGGAATTTGGGTTTCATCCAGAGACTCTAAGTCGAAAGCAGATGGATGTTCCAGGTTAAATTTAGGATATAACTAAGAAATTAGACTTGCGTTGCAGCATTTTTTTAAATGTTATTTCTTTTTTAGATCTCTCCTGATCCTGCGCATGCCCTGCTCTGGCGAGACATTTAGTAACCTCTTTAAAAGTGCTACCTTGCCGGTCACTAGCTTGCTATTGCGCACACTAGCGCATACGCGACGTGCACACAGCTGCCATCTGGCTTTCAGGGCACACGTGTGAATACCCTCCCTTTTCCCACTCCCTCCTCGTCAGCTTTATTTTCACTTTCGCGTCGCGCAGTTCCAAGAAACTATCATTTTCATTGGTTTACGATAACTAAGGACCTACTTCAAAGATATGAAAGTGTTTCCTGCTGATAACCTTACAATACCAAGCTGCTACTCCTCTGAAACGAGCAAAACAACAATTACCCACCAGTTCCGATGTTGTGTCATTGGCACTAATGTGTTGACATAGAGCAAATTATATTCGCTCTATCAGCAGACCAACAATTTATGTTTACTTATTTTTTGTTAGACGCACTTCTAGCATTTTCTCATTCCACTGCCACAGGGCAATTAACATCAACACAACATGATAATAGAGTCTGGTTAATGGGAATATTACCAGGTCTTGAATGAATTCTGTAGCTCCGTAGGTTTGGCAGAGAGAATGTATTCCAGGGCTTGGTAGTTGCTGTAGAAAATGGTCTGTCACTCATACAAATAGTCCTAGTGACTATTATATATATATACTACTATAGAAAGAGGTGTGGCGCCGCGGCCAGGGTGACTGACTCAGGTACTGGGGGAAAAAGGACGGTGAGCACTTGAAAGATGTCCGAGAGACACGTAGTATTGCTGCTAATAGTTACCTCGATCATGCAAGTTACATGCACATTCATGACACGGTCAAAGGCTACACAGTTGAATACACCGATGACTAACAGTACAAAAGAGAACACACAGACTTCATTAATATCCCAGGACACCTGTTTACTAATGCGTACTGCTACTAGTCTCACAGTTAATATACTGACCCTCCGCTAAGAAGTCCCGGCACTCTCCCTTTCTAAAAGTAGTGCAGGTTTTCAGCACCTGACAGTTCTTGCCCAGTTAAATCACTGCGTCAAACGACTCCTATAATTCCCTGAACTGCATCAAAAACCAACACAGCACATCTGTCGTACGCTCATATATGTGCTCTGTGCACACCGACTGGTCCCACCCCAATACAACATTTAAGAGTGCTACACAGTCAGACCTGATCAGAAGTCACTTGTAAGTCGACAATTACATGTCGAACACATGGCAATCTCAATGGCAATGTATGGGTGCCCTCCAATCACTGCCACACACAGCACTCTGTTGGTAGCTAGTAGGAGCACTGCCACAGTGTAACCCAGCTAAATTTATGCCAAACCCATGACTGGATGTTAGAGGTTAAGAATGGAACTGGCTCACAAATGTTCCTATCCCTAGAGCGGAGAATGTGTATGGCGCAGTTCATTGGTCGTTTCTAGACTGCATACTACATAGAAACTGGATAGGGAGAAACCATGTAGGCTCTCAATCGACATGCAATATATGACAGAAATCAGTGAGTTATCACCCCATAAGCTGAGGGTTCAGTAAAACTATCCCCCATTAACACCTCTTTTCAGCGGGCTCCAAATGACTCTGACTTTGGATGAGTGTGGTACGAGTTCTCCATGCAGGTTAAGCTACTAATTGCAATATATAAGAGAATCAACCCACTGAGTTTTAGACAACAACCTCTACCCTGATAGCAGGCGGCCAGTTTCTTGGGTAACAAAACTGCCAATGCAATGTTTTATTTTGTGAATGGTAGGGATCCACATCATCCAATCCAAGGGTGCGATTTAGGGACCCAATGCTATTACACGTTTGACAATATTTGACAAAACAGATAGTGCCTCATGCCAAACATTTTACATTGCACTGCAGGACCAGGCCAGGAGAAGGAATTTAGCCTCCAGTGACTCAAATCTAATATAATTTGAATCTTGATGGAGCGCAAACTTCCATAGGGCCAAAATAGTATAATAGACCCTTTGCAAGGATATATAATTATCAATCATTATGTCAACAAGCGTCGGTAAGGACCAAAAGCTGCAGTCCTGTCCAAGTCAATGAGCTGACAGTGAGTGCATCATGGCAGCCAGCCTCGGCCGGAAGGGCGATGATTTTAATTTATCATTCAAATACAGAACCTCAGCCCCTCCTTTTGCTATTACTCGGGCAAAAGCACCAAACTCGTGTTAGTCTGAGTCGACCTCAATGGCCATAAGGTCATCAAACTGTTGCTGTACCATCATCTTAATCTTCTCTGTCTTATTGGACACAGATGTTGGGACACACATTGTGGCAAGTAGACCACAAATGGCGGGCCCACACTGTATACAGGCAACAAGAGAATATGATGGCTAATATCGCTCCAAGGAAAATTAGTATCTTCCATCCCCAAACAGAAAAAAATCCCCAGAACCATCCTACCAAAGACCAGTCTCCTTCGTCCTGATGAATCTACTCAGAGATGGTATGTAGTTTGGAGATGGCCTGGTATATTGTTGGAGCGCATCAGGAACGTAAATGCAGCAGCTAGATCCAATCAATCTACAGACCCCTCCTCGGTCGGCTAGGATAACATCTAGTGCAATCCTGTTCTGCAATGTCATGAGACGATCAGCCTGAAGTTCTGCTGTAACGTTACTTAAAGCACCTAAAGTAACATTAATGGTGGTCTCGATCACACGGGTCAGCTGCCTGATATGCCTACTGTTGATCATTGGACCCCAGAAAGGGAGAAATCCTTTAAGGAAATCACCTCCTTCTTGTCCCGCTGTATCTTTGGCGTCAATTATCCCTCTACCATTTCTGTTTCTGTGATGATCTGAAGGGGCAGTGTATGTAGGGGGAAGCAAGAAGGCTATATAGCATGTTCCTGAGAAGTCAGACGGGAGCCATGTATAGGCTCTGTCTTCACAGACAAAGTATGTACCCTAGATGGAATTAATGGAGGGGAATTCTGCGATGTGTAAACATACGTATGTGAACAATTCTGGTGTATATCAGTCTTCTCGCTGTTAATCTGAAGCCAAAAATTACTGTGATGGGGTACTGTCCATACTGGGGGAGAAGTTCCCTGCTTTGTTTTATCACTAAGGCTAGTGATATAGTGAGTCACATTCCAACCTTCAAATGCTCGTTTCTCATCGATGGGTATTGTTTTCTGGTCTACAATTTTAGCCATTGATACTATTCCCTTTATCAGGCTACTATGGCTAAAATCCATTCTGCTCCCGAACGAACCAATAGGGTATCTTAGTCGATTATGGTATGCAGCCGAGAACATAGCTAAGTATGCCCAGGCCGATCCTTCATAGGAGAAGGGAAGGAATAGGTAGGGCATGCCTTTGTGCGTGCTATGAGGCATGAGTCCACATACCCAACAATCTGTTATATTGACAGCTAATTGGTGTTGGTGTAATAGTTATTCAGGTATTCAATCCTTCTTATCTGCTTATGCGGGGGAAGGGCATGTGTCTGATGTTGAGAAACAAAGGGGCGAGAAAGCAAAGAAGTGGAATCCAGAAAGGGGTTTTGGCTGTAGAAGATGAACAATCCAACCCGCAAATGTTAATAAAATACATAAAAATATCGAAATACACAAAGTAACGCCAAATCGACTACGCAATAATTTACAGTATTTCTGCTTCATCTTGGTCTTCCTATTTTCCCTACTTGATGTATCATCCATCCTTTCTGAAAAAGGTTGTTGCTCACTGCAATCTTCCTCAATCACTTGGCTGTATTTATTTGCTTTTATAACACTGCATATCCTGCGGGTCCTAGCGACCAAAACAGGGTACAGTCCAAGGCTCCTACCGTGACCCTGCAACGGGGACAGATGGCATATCAATAATCTCATAAAAATTTCAAACAACAAGGAATAAATTGAAAAAAAGAATTTCAAGTGTCCTTTGCAGTTTTAGGCCTGAGGTTGTAGCGTCTCTTATTCGATGTAGTCTGGTCTTGAAACAGTGTTTCTGGATTTGTGGTGTCTATTCGAAGATGTGGTGGTATAGCTCCCTGAAGAATATCATCATCTTCTTTCTCGGACTGAGTTCCATCCAACCGGGCGCTACTAAAAGGTACGAAACGGGGAATCTTCTCTCTTTCGGACTCACCTATGCCCCTGCGGACCCACTGGTCGAAGGGCAAGGGTACCTTTTTGCAGTGCACGCCGTGAACCCAGTTTTTCTTCCCCTGGACTTTCACTGCCGTGCGTGTGACGAGGAGTACTAGGCGAGGGGCTGTCCAACGGGGCTCCAGGTTTTTGGTTCTCTGAAAGTTCTTCACACAGACCCAATCCCCAGGTTTGATCGAGTGACCTCGGTCTGTGGAGGCTTCTGGCAAAGCACTTTGAACCTGTTGACGAAGAACACTCAATTTAGTAGTCAAATCATGCAAGTAATCAATCAACATTGGGTATGGTTTGTCTGAATACTTCTTTGGACGAGGGACTCCCCAGATATTTGCTGGGCGTCCGAAAACCACCTCGTAGGGGCTAAGTCCCACTCGAGAGTGCACAGTGGTCCTGGTAGACAAGAGAGCTACAGGTAAAGCGTCAGGCCAGGCGAGGCCTGTGCTGGCCTGAATCTTTGCTAATTTGAGCTTAAGTGTGCCATTATAGCACTCCACCAAACCCGCTGATTGGGGATGGTTCGCCGCGTGGAATTTCTGTCTAATACCAAGACCAGCACACACTTTTTGCATAATTTGGCCCACAAATTCACTCCCATTATCACTCCAGACAATTCGCGGCAGGCCGAATCTAGGGAAGAACTCTTTAAGCAGAATTTTAGCAGTTGATAAAGCAGTGTTATCCTTCAAAGGATAGGCCTCTATCCATTGGGAGAAAGCACATACCACCACCAAGACATACTTGAGGTTGTTGCACCGATCCATGTGAATATAGTCAATTTGCAAGACTTCAAAAAGATATGTCGGGGGAGCAAAATGACCTGCTGGAGTTGGGTTCCCTTCCCTGGGTTATGCATTAGACAAATAATGCAGTGTTTCACCACATTTTCCGCACACCTCGGAATACCTTCATTCTGCCATACCAGAGCCAAAACCTTGCATGTACCCTTTGCACTGATGTGGGCTGGACCATGTGCCATTGTAACTACAGGCAACACATAGGCGTCTGGCAACAGCCAATGCTGGTGTTCTGATAACTCCGTCCAACATCCCATTGCATCTAACATTCCCATGCCTTCTTTCCATTTACTCAATTCTTTCTCTGTAGCCTCTCCTTGAATCGATCTCACACTCTCTACCGTGTCCTCACACATTCCAGCTTCTCTGACCCAATTTGCAGGGCCCGCAACATACATGCGACTTGTGGCATCTCTAGCTGTAGTTTTTGCTACCTCATCCGCAAAAGCATTCCCATAACCAACATCATCCGTGACCTTCTTGTGTGCGCTACATTTTATGATTGCTATCTGTGTAGGCAAAGCAAGTGACCCAAGAAGATCAGTCACCAATTGACCATGCTGTATTTTCGTTCCATGAGATGTAAGAAATGCTCTCTCTCCACAAGCGGCGGAAACTATGAGCCACGCCAAAGGCGAATTGGCTATCTGTATAGACATTCACTCTTTTCCCTCTTGACAACACACATGCTCCGGTCAAGGCTATTAACTCAGCTGCCTGGGCTGAATTATGTCTAATTCGTGCTGTTTCAACAATCGTATGCAGGGTAGTAACCGCATAGGCTGAAGTTGTTTCCCCTTTGGGGAGTTTGAAACAGGAACCATCTACCCATAGGATCCCATCCGGATCCTTAAGTGGAGTATCCTTCAGATCAATCCTGCCTTTTGTTTCCTCTTCTGTGCGGAGAAAACAATCATGCTGCTCCTGAGCATGTTTCTCATCTGGGAGGGGTAACAGTGTGCCTGGATTTAAAGTGTTACATCGTTTAATATGTACATGGCTTGCAAGAGCGTTAGCTCATATCCAGATGAATGAGCACTCGTGAGATGTTGTGTTTTAGTTCTGTTTAACAAAGTGTCCACTGCATGAGGTACCGTAACAGTAAGTGTGTTATCCAATACTATTCCAGCGGATTGGCGAATAGAGATTGCTGCCGCTGCTGTAGCTCTGAGGCAGCTAGGCAATGCTTTAGCTACTGGGTCTAAGGTGGCTGAAAAATAGGCACATGGCCTCTGTTTATCTCCAAACTGTTTGGTCAAAACTGACAATGCACAACCCTCTCTCTCATGGACATAGAGCCTAAAAGACTTACTATAATTTGGGGTACCCAACACAGGAGCAGAACGTAAAGCAGTACGTAAGTCAGCGAAACTCTTCTGGCACTCCTCAGTCCAAGGAAGTGGATGAGGGGTATCCGTCCATGTAAGTGCTAGCAAAGGTTTAGCTAATAAGGAAAAATTGGGGATCCACTGTCTGCAATAAGAGGTAATGCCCAAGAAGGCACGCACTTCTCTCTGTGTAGATGGCACAGGCACTTGTGTAGTGTAGTTCCTATTTTCCCAATAGGCCCTGCGCATTGGAATAACATAAACAGTAGTATCGACGTAGAAGTGCGGATCTTCCAGGCCTCCACTGACTATGCTAAACTTAATTGAGTTTGTTACCAACTAGCTCAGAGGACACTGGAAACTTTCTTGACTGAATAGGAAGTGATCCGCTTCCCTGGCACAGCCAAGAAGGGATTCAGTTTTCCAACAACCGTGCAACATGACAACTTTGCTCCTCAGATCAAGAGTCAATCTCTAGGGTCGTGTGAACAATAGACAGTTATTTTACTTAGTCAGTGGTTGTGCAGTTTACTTTCACAATATGTAGAGAATAGAGAGACGGGCGTTGTCAATAAAGGGTAACATTTATTGAACAGTCTTTCTTCTCGTACAAGAGAAATGAATTGCCACAATTGCAAGACTTGTTATTATAAAAAGTACGTACAGTAAGATGAGTATTGCGAAATAGTACTGTAAAAGCATTGATATGGTTTCTTAGCCATACAATGGTTTAAAATGAATAAAACATATATACATTCATATATACATTAGGCTAAAATACTCAACTGGTGCTTCTAACTACGCCTACCCCAGTGTACCTGACCTAAGCCTAATACTTGGGAGGGGAGTAAGTAAGTAGCTTTAAGTTAAGTTAGTTTTGCCAAGGTTTGCTTCAAGAATTCTCTCTAAGGGTTTAGTCAACACCATACCTCTGGAATAGAATGATGGAGGTCTGGTATCTCCTTCAGGGGGTCGCTATCCCAGTCACCCGCAAGGGTAGGCCTGAAACGCCGGAGCTGGATTTCTCTGCAGGAGAAAAGACAGCGTCTCTCTCAGCGCGTCGAAGAGGAGGAGGAGGGGCAGCGTCCGCGGGCAGCTTGCATCTGCTGGGCTCTTTGCAGGGGGACGGCTGTTTAGCTCCTAAGTTCACCACACCATCGTTCGCTCATTAGCAGCGATAGCAGAAGCGATAGCAGCTATTGTATCATCAGCATAACAGCAGCTTCGTCAGCAGCGATGGCATTGAGGCAGCTAGCGTTTGCTTAAGGCAACGTTGGTAATATTTATACCTGAAAGGTGCCTTGTTTGACGTAAGTTTTTGGACATAAGACGTCAATAAAGATGTCACTAGGAAGTGATCGTCTATCAGTGCTCATTAGAGTTCTATTACTAATCAAAACATAGCAAGCGGGGATTTCCAGGTTGCTGAGTTTTTATCTTGTTGAAGAACTCGGAGTGTTAATCTAGGAATCTTAGATAGTAACTTCTGCTATGTCATTGCACTAATTGGTTGCAAAGGAAGTGGCAGAGAAAACGATTCTGAAATGTGGCTCTGTTCGTGTGAGGCCAGAGACGAGTTTCTGAATATTACATTTGATCAGTTATGCCAATATAGGGAATAAATGGATTTATAGCCGAATAGGGGCATAAGGTCACAGTATCGATCAGGGTCCTAGATTAGAACGCTACACTTGTGCAATAGCTTGAATATGTTCTGGGGTCAAACGCCTTCCCTCCTTCGACAAGAGATGACCTAGGTAGGTAACCTCTTGGCGGGCAAACTGCAACTTGGAGGGTGACACCTTATGATTGAGATCAGACAAATGGTATAGCCGTGTAACAGTCACGTCCTTACAAACATCCTCTGAATCAGCAGCCACCAATAAATCGTCCACATATTGAATAAGGGTAGCACCTGAAGGTAAAGGAAAAGTATCAAGCTGGGATTTAAGAGCCTGACTGTAAATGGAGGGATTCTCACAATAACCTTGTGGTGCTCTTTTAAATCGGAAACTTCGACCTCCTAAAGAGAAGCCAAAAATATTCCTACTCTCCATAGCGATGGGAATGCTGAAGAAAGCATTCTTCAAATCTATCACAGAGAACCAAGCTGCCGAAGCAGGTATCATTGTCAGCAGGGCTGTGATATCCGGGACGACAGGAAACTGTGGGACAACAATTTTGTTGACTTCGCGTAGGTCAATCACAAATCTATAAACAGGGGGCTGGGAAGAATCTGTTCTTTTAAGAAACGGCAACACAGGACTATTGCATACATTTCCTCTCGTTTCCTCATCCACACCCTTCTGAACCAAATCATGAATAATAGCCAAAGGCGCTTTCTCACCATCACTAGATATTTTGTATTGGGGAATACGTGGCAATTTGACATTGGGCTTGAGTGTGACAACATAAGGTGGAATCTCAAGACTGCCCACATCATTTGGGCCTGTAGCCCAGAGCTTTTCAGGGAGAGAAAGCAACTCGGGTGGAAATTGGTCTTGGGGCAAGTACATTGAAGAGGTCAATTTCCTTCCTAGTGTGAGATGCACACCAGATGGAGAACAATGTAATTTTGCATACAACCTTTTCAATAAATCCAAATCCAATAAGTTCTCACCACAACTAGCTGTCAAAATAAGTGGAGCCTTTAAGTTATAAGGACCAATTGTAATAGGCAGTGGGCAAGAGACCGGATAACAGACAGGGGCACCAGAAAATCCTATAGATGTATTCATTGAGCCAGACAAAGGTGCCCCAGGGAGTTTAGAATGAATGATAGAACTTCTCGTCGCACCAGTATCCAAAAGAAATGGTTCTGAGACACCCTTAGTATTGACAATAACATAAGGCCCATTCTGGTCTACTGGAATCAATACAACTCCCTCACTTTGTCTATGACTGTCCTATTCAGTGTGGAAATCTTAGTTCCCATTGTCCACATAACAATCATCAGTGTAGTATTGTGCAGACTGAGCTTTCTTTTGATCGAAATAATTAGTAGTATTCTGAGGTGGGAAAGAACACACCTCTTCCTCTACCCCTGGATGGTGACCGAAAACCACCGCGACCACGTGGAACAGACATCCCATTACTACGCTGTAACAGAACTGGGCAACTATTCTTAAAATGGCCATCCTCTTTACAATAAGCAAACTGGTTAGGACCCTACAAAGGTCGTGGAACAAAAGGCTCAGGTTTTTGAAATACCTTCTGAAATTGCAGAGGCTGGGGGAACTGACGCTGAGCAAAACGTGGAGGATAAGCCTGTTGTAAAAGGACTTTAGTTTTCAGATCTCTATTCTTCTTTTCTTGTTTCTTTCTCCTCCTTATCCCTATTCTCATAATATTGTGCCGTGGCTAATATTTGGGCAGGAGAGGCAACAGCCCATGAACTCTCAGAGCTTTTCAATTTGTTGGATAACTCGGGAAGTAAGTTAAATACAAACTTGTCCACAAACAAACGTTGGCCACCCTCCGTAGTCCTGTCCGCTGTGATCAATAACTGTTTCCTTGAAACGAGTAAAGAAATCTGAAACACTCTTGTCTACCTTTTGCTTACACGCAGCCAGCTTATCCCAATTTACTCGTACTGCGGGTATCATTGTCTTCATTAGAGTAATGATTCTACCAGGGAGTTCTGTAATCAGAACATCAGGCTTCGACCGCCCACTTGCTCAAACAGTTTCCGAGGTCTGTTTTTGGCGTTTTCCAGTTCAGATCTGATAAATTCCTTTTTTGAATTGATGATCTTTTTATTATATTCCTTTCTGATCCTTCTGAGGGATTTCAGCTCCGGGGAGGACGGGTGTTGTCTCCATTTTCTTTCTGCATGTCTCAATTTTCGCCTCTCTTCGTTCAATGTTCCGTTGAACCATGGGTTTTTAGTCTTCTCCGATACTTTTTTCAATTTGAGTGGTAAGGTGGAGTTGACAATTTGCGATATTGTGGTCGTGTAGTGGTTCGTTAGATCCGTCACATTCTGTACGTTGTCAGGTAGGATGAGGTCTTTTTTTCAACTTTACCTTAGCAGATCCATGTTTGAATCTCTAGTTTCACGTATCCATCTTTTCATTTTGCTAGGTTGGGTGGTTTTTATCTTCTCCCTTGATGGTATCAAGAATGTTATGGCGTGGTGATCTGACCAGTCACATGGTACTATTGAGAGGATTGAGATGTCATTATCCTTTGAAATAATCCAGTCTAGTGTTGCTCCTTTTTCGTGTGTAGGTTCCAGACAGGCTTGTGATAAGTTTAGCTCTGTAAGAAAATCTTTAAAGGCGTTGACCTGTTTGTCGAAGTTGTCATTCCAGTGTAGATTAAAATCACCTAGAGTTGGCAGTGATGATCTCCATTAGTTGGTCTATGAAGTTCATATTATTTCCTGGTGGGTGATATAGCATGTAGGTTGCAGATCTGTTTGTTAGCCGATCTTACATGGAGCCCTAGGTATTCGCATGATTCTAGAGGGTCAGATTGAAATTGGCCAATTTCTAAGTTTGATCTGTAGATACAAGCAATACCACCTCCTGACTTTTTTTGTCCGTCAAGCCTCATTATGTTATAGTGCGGGGGCACCAGCAGGTCTAAGACTGGGGACGAGGATTCAGAAAGCCATGTTTCGGTAAGGATGGTAACGTCTATTCCCTGATTGATAATGATATTGGCTATGTCAGACACATGTTTCGTTGCTGATCGGCAGTTGAGCAATAATCGGTTGTGCAGGTGGCTGGGCAATCGGCAACTGAATGGCCACTGGCTGAGCGGGAGGTGCTAACGGGGGTGCAGTATCACCTTGTGCATAGGGTGGAGGCAAACTCAATAAGCGGGCCATTAAAGGATCTTCCTCAGGATCCCTACTCTTCTCTGGAGGGGAAATAGGCAACAACGGATAACACCTATCTATCGCCATACGATGTTGACTTTACGTTATCCCCATCGCACAATCGGACTCATTATTTATAAACTGTTGGGCAGCCTGCGTAATCATCATACCTTGCTCTTTCCTATCTCTTTTTGCTTGCTTTATTTCTCTCTGTTTGGCTTCTTTTCGCCAGAGGCGGAAAGAGTCAAACATTGCCGGCCGGGCTTTTCTTTTGAATAGACTTGCTTCTAAATTATTCAATTTATCGGTATCAAAGCTACCATTCTGTGGCCACTGCAGAACACCATCCTTTTTAGTATATTGGATCCATGTCTTATTAAATGTAATGGGGCCGATACCATGTTTCGAATATAACTCATAGGTGGGAGTTCCAACCGGAGGGATCGGACAAAAGTCCTCCAGCTGGGAATCCCTATCACAAGAACAACAACACCAATGTTTAAACTTACTGAAACCAGGCATCGTTATTTCACTGGTCTCTTCTCAATCATCAAGGGATTAATGTCAATAACACTGTACAAACGTACTTACCCCTTTGGCTTCGGCCACTGCAGTAGCCGAATGGAAACCCAAAACAGAAACAAAACAAATTTGTGGGAGCGACCAAATACTTAACTAAGTGTCTTCTTACACCACTGGAGGTCAGTCTACCGTCTCGCAATAGCAATTATCACCGAAGGGACCAAGGCAGGGCGGCAGTCAGGGCAGCAGTTGTCAGCAGCGGTCAGCAAAAAGGGGGAAGCCGCGCTGTAAAGACCTTCGGTCCACTTATGACATGCAGGGGCCAATCGTGTGGTGCGCATCCTCCGGAATTTGTTTGCGGGGCTCCTCACAATCCTCAGGCTGAACCTGCTCCCACTGAAGCCGCCCCGCGCTGGGCGTCCATTTGAAGAACCGGGCGGATTAAAGGCCCGGCGGCGCAGGGTACGCCTTAATCTTCGAGTTCTCCTGCCTGATCAAACAGACACCGGACACTCCGTTGGCGTAGAAGATCGTATTTTATTAGCTGCAGCCAGCCCAGTTGTCCCTGAAGTACAGAAGTATGTTCAAAGGAGACTGCCAATGAACTCCGTGGCACACAGGTTTAAATACATTTTAGATACACAATGAACAATCCCAAGACATGCAAATCGGACAAAAGCGAAGGGTTCGAAAAGCAAAGTATTACGTAACTTCAAACAAACTTGGTTGTCGGCTATATTTGCTACCCAACCCCTTAAGCCATTCGCAAATAAACCCACACAATCCAACTTGCAGGTGAAGAAACACATTTGTATGCTTAGGAAGGACAGTTGTGGAATCAGAAAGTCCATAAAGGAAATGGCGAAAGACAGCAGATAACATAGCCTCAGGAAAGAATGGTGCGAACCTACAAATAGTCTGGACGGGGATTAGTTATTAAAACATGGATTATTGTGTTCGGTCAGACCCTGACACTAGACCTGCAAATAGAGCCATAAAGGTTACTTAGTATGTGAATGCAGGGAAATGACTGAGAAAATACCAGGCTGGCGTTGCTGCCTGAGTGAGGGCAACACAAAATGGAGGCCAGTCGCAAAATTGTAGACGAACAAAGTCGCAAAATACAGAACCTCAGTGCTTATACCAAGAGCAAGGTCTTCATCTTCTTGTGGAATTCAAGAAGTGAGGAGGAGGCTCTGAAGTGTTGACGGCGGTCGTTCCATGTCTTGGGTGCGATTTAGGAGAATGAGCGACCTTCAGTTTTGTTTTTGTGGATGCGGGGATTGTGTGTGAGTGAGAGTCTGGCAGAGGGTAGGAGTCTGAGGCGGTTGCTAAAAGTGCATGCAGCTGTTCAGGCATTCTGGTCCTGAGTTGTGGAGGGCTTTGTGTGTGTGCGTGAGAAGGTTGAATTAGCTGTGCTTGTGAATGAGGAGCCTGTGAAGCTTCCTGAGGTGCGGTGTGATGTGGGTGCGGTGTGGGAGGTCAAGTGTTTCTCTTGCTGCGGTGTACTGAAGTCTGTGTAGGAATTGTTTGGAGACTTTGGCGTAGGGAGTTTTGCCATAGTCCAGCCTGCTGGTGATGAGCTCTTGCGTGATGGTCCGTCTTGTGTTCTAAGGCAACCATTTTTAAAAAAATGTCCAACTTGCATTGAATGTGGGAGCAGAAGGAGCACACTGCATTGACTTAACAGGGCTCGACAAATGTACTCGACCGCTCACAAATGCGAGTGAATTTACTCGACCTGCAGATCAAGTAAGATTTTTTAGATTTGTCGATCCCTGCTTAAGTTGTCATGTTGAGCTTGCCTACGATGATCCATAGATTTCTTACGTGATTTAAGAGTGTGGGTTTTGGTCCTTGCTCCAGTGGCCACCAGGTAGGGTCCCATGGGGAGCTGTTGTTGCCGAAGACTAGTACTTCTGTCTGGTTGGAGCTGAAGGGCAGGCAGTTCGTTTGCATCCGTTCTGGTAACATGGTGATGCAGTTGGAGAAGTTTGTTCTGTCATTGGTTGTTTTGTCCGTCATGGAGAGGATGAGTTGGGTGTCATCGGCGTAGGAGATGATGGTGATGTTTTGAGACCGGATGATGTTGACAAACGGTTTCATGTATATGTTGAAAAGGGCGGGCTGAGGAACGACTCGTGTATGACTTAGAATATCAATTTCTTGATCTTTTTTGTAAAGGGTGGCAGCCTGACCCCTTGGGTTCTTCCTGTGAGGAAGGAACCAATCCCTTTGAAAGCGAATCCTTGTATGCCAATCTCGTGGAGTCTTCTAATTAGTGTGTATGGGAGACCGTGTTGGAAGCTGCAGCGAGGTCGAGCAGGATGAGGGCCACTGTTTCTCTTTGTTCCAGAATGAGTTGAATGTCATCGGTGGCCGCGATGAGTGCTTTTTTGGTGTGGTTTCTGAATCTTGATTGAGTGTTGCCTAGAAGTTGGTGAAATTCAAGGTGGGTTGAGGGTTGCTTATTGACGGCCTTCTCAAGCACTTCGGCTTGATAGGGAAACAGGGAGAGGGTTCGGATGTTGCTCAGTTGATTTAGGTCGGATGTGGGCTTTTTGAAGCGAGAATTGATTTCTGCAAGTTTTCATTCATCCGGGAAAGTGGTGGCCGTGATGGAGGTGTTGATGAATATGATGTGGATCAGGTTGGTGCCAATTGGTTATGTTCCTAGGTTGTAGATGTGGGGGGCGGGCATTGGAGCTCTGGGTCCCCTGAGTTGACAGTCTGCATGATTGCCGCAGTGTTGTTTCTGGCGAGGGTTCTCCATTTTTTAGCGGGTGTGTCCATTTGGTCAGGTGGCCGTCTTGGTTGGTGGTGGAAGATGTATTCCGATTTATGTAGCTTAGGACATAATCTAAATCTGAATGGATGAGTAGTTTCAGAGATTTTGTGTGTCACTGATTGTATGTGTTTTTGAGTGGTTGATTGTTGTGGTTGTAAGAGAGGGATTGTGCAGTGGAATAAATTAGTATATCGTTTTTGAAGTCCAGGAATGTAGTTATATGCCAATCTAGTCTCCTCTATATAGCTATCTATTCCACTCACATACTAGAAAGTAGCATAATATGGTGTTCTTCTCCAGATACAGCACTTGCATGACATTGCATGTACTGTGATCATGTTCATATGTTAGACCACATAACAAAAGAAAAAATATGATAAAATGAGTAGGCGCCGCAACACCTCTGCTTAACGCTTTCTTCTACTGTCTTTACATGTATCCTGAATAAAACCATTACTTATTCAGTAGTAAAGAAGTGAAATACTAGGACAGTTGTTGCAAGAAGGCAAAATACCAGGGTGTTGATAATGTAAGTTGCAAAATGAAGTGTCTTTAGAGTGTCCCAGGGAAATAAAATGTGTAAAGCTCTATTGTGAAATGTGTGTGACACATGCCACAGATTGAGTGCCTAGTGCAGGAGGAATGAATCTCGGTGTTCGATTGGCTTGTGGCACCATTGCAGGCAACAAACACAATCCATAGATATAATGTTACCCGCTCCACACTGCAGAGTTGCATATATGCAGTGTCATTGTCATAGCCATGGAATCCACACTTGTAAGGGGGCTGGGCATACTGTCTAAATAACAGACTGATGGACCTTGCCCTGTTTGGGGAATTTATAAAAATCTTACACACTGCCGTGAACTTCCTTAACACTTTTGCATAATAGAAGGTTAATTCTGTCTACACTGGTTCTCTAAAATTGCGTCCTCTCTGCACAAAACCTTTTTGGCGAAATTCTTTTTTTTTTGTGTTTATATTCATTTTATAATATAGCTTTTTATATAATACTGTGATTTTAAATGGTGATATTGTACCAATTTTTATTAGTCACAATAAAGCTTTTTAAAGCTATTCTTCCAAACAGTCATTGTCGCACGTTGTTTCCAGCAAGTTTATTTAATCCTGGATTCCTTTTATACACCCGAGAATAAACACACAACAAGACTAGCCACTTCTAAATCCTGCCGCTGTCTCCATTTGTGATTTATTAAGAAAATTTTACGAAAGTAAAACATGATTTCAAAGAAGCACGAAGACGGCTGTTAAGCCTTTTTAGGTCTCGCCTAGCGTTGCAGCGCGCATGCGCTGTCTTCTCTGCGAGGCTTCTTGTAATATGGATTTTTGGGATGTTGAGTTTAAGCCCCGCCCATCATTCTGATTGGGTTGCTACAGCGTTGCCGGCTTCCCATCGAAAAGGAGGCTTTTTAGTCCCTCCTTGTTACCTCCCTGTCTCCTTTTGGCCCCTCCCACCCGGACTGTATCTTTGACTCGCGGCGTTATCCAGTGTCCTTTAATTGCTAGGTAGGCACTTTTTTTACCATTTGTGTATGTTCGTTTAACATTGCTTTAGATAAAATACATAATGGCTGTTATGGTATTTTGCGCTGTCCTCTTTCACTTTAGGGACCGCGCTTGCTTATTTAATTCATTTGCTGCGCTCCGCTTTCACTTTAGCGGCCGCGCTTAAAAGCAATGGGTGCTAATTTTGTCGTGGGCTTAAAGGGGGGCACACACTGTCTGTCTGTCTGTCTGTCTGTCTCACGAGCGGCTTTCCTGGAGGTTTCAAGGGTCGTCCGCTGTGGATTAGTGGTGATCCGCCCCTGTTCACTATGTAGGTCAGACAGCGAAAGGCATATGGGGCGAAAGGAAGCCCTCTGCCTAGTGTGCTTGAGGGACGCCACTGTAAGGAGTTTGAAGACTAACGGGCACCATTATCGATCGCAAGATCAATGGAGCTTTGCATCCAACTTGAAATGCATAAGGACTAAAAGTTCTTTCGAAGACGTTTTGTCTGCACTGCATGAGACCAAGCAAATACTTTATTTGAAACCAAACACTGCTGCTACAGCCTGACCTGCATTTTGAGGGAAGTTGTATATTCAAGTCCCAGGAGGGTCCCGGAAGCAGCAATGTCCTACGACATTTGGAAGGTCGTAGCTCATAAATTCCATTGAGACGACCACGGTTGAGTGGTTGAAATAGGAGGCATTCAGGTAAAAGGCCATTTCAGTGACGTGTTTTCCGTGACACAACTCAATCTGTCGTTAACAATCTAGAGAAATGGCGGTTGATCGTATTTGAGCTATGTTGGTACAGTGGATGTGTTATGAAAATGTAATGTTTACACAGAGGTTCACATAACAGGTCTTAATTGATTTTGGCTGTCTCTATTGGCAGTTGATGTTTTTTCAAATCCGTGTTATGCCCACACCTCCAATGACAGCTTCAGGCATCACCTTGATTTAGATGGCATTGATTTTGATGATCAGGGTGAACACAGTTTTGACAGGTTATGCTGTTTTCGCCAGAAAGCTACATTGACATCGATGATTCTGCAGGGTCTCTGAAAGGGAACATGGTGGCCTCCCAGGTAAAACATTTCGGGCTCATCTGGGACTTCCAGTGTGAATGCAAATTTGATCTGAATTTAAGGAACTGAGGCAAATACATGTACCTTTCTGAAATATGTACTGCATTGGATGGATTCTGGGGATCATTTGCAACAAGTATCATTTTATTAGGGGTTATTAATGCAAGTATCTATATATACAGGGTTTATAACTGATGGTGCACGTTTGATTATTTTTAAGACTGAGATCCCAGGGCAAACCCCCTCCACACTATAACTCCGCCCTCCTCTCCCCTGGGGCAATTATATGTTGATCTCAACAAAGGTCCCCAGGCAACCTTCGACATTAAAAAAAAAACAGTCATTTGCAATGCAATAGGTCTAGCTTTTACATGAGTTTAACCTATTGGTATTGTAAATGACAATACCTTTTATTTATGTTTTAAAAACCAAAACATAAATAAGAGGCATTGTAATTTCCAATGCCAATATCTCAAACTCGCGTAAATGCGAGACCTATTGCATTGTAAATGCTTGTTTTAGGTTGAGCCTAGATCGTGCTTGGGCTGTCTCTTCAAGACATCTTGGATACACTTTGTGGGCTTATAGCCTTCCCATTGATTTTAATTTGTTACTTTGAGTGCCCTAGTGGTTAATCTTTCCTATTTGTCACTTCTTTTTAGGTCGAGCCTATGGCGGCGTGCATGTGCTGCCTAAGAAATCGACCTCTTGGAATGACTGCAGCTTCTGTACAAGCTCGTGCTTGTGGTGCTAACACACGATTGCCCTTTGCATCTGGCTTTAGCACGCAATTGGCCAAAGGCGTGTGGAGGTCCCAGCTTCTTGTGAAATGTTCACTCCCAGAGCGTTTTGCTCTCTGGAACCAGCAGCGGCGCGCAGGGCCGTCTGGTTTTAATTTGTGTGCCTGCGCAAGTTCTTCTTGGTGTTAATGGCCATGCTGCGCATGCTTTAAAAATGTTCCCGCTCTTCCGGTTGCTTATGAAACTGCATCTGGGGAAGGTAGAGGGATTTTACTCTCCGCTGGCTCTTTGCCTTTGAAGGGAACAGGGAAGGAGGGGGTGCGCGATAAACTTTCCCCGCGCGCAGTCGAGCTCCTGTTGCAGCTTTGCGCAGTTCATAAAGGCTGTGGCAGGGGGAGGTCAACACTCCCAGCTCCATTCCTGCTGCTTCTACAGGTTGCTACGGCAGTCCCTGCAGCATCGTGGCACGCACTATCGAAGCAATCTGGCACTGCGTGCAGGAAATGGTCCTTCAGCCTTTGGGCATGCAGAGCTCAGGTGGGGGCTCACGAGACCACAGCAGCTCCTGTTCTGTCCAGGAAAAGGTTTCAAACCGCAGCAGCTCGTGCAGTGTCCAGGCAGGCAGGAACAGCGTACATAGGAAGCCATAGGTTCTCACAAAGCACTCTGAGGGAAGTGATTTTTACGTGCTTTTCATCTGTTTTTGTTATGTCAGACTCAGGAATACTGATATTAGGAATCACTAGATTAGTCTGGCAAGACCATTAGAAACATTTGTGAATTAAGAATACAGTAATTTTTGTTCAGTTTTTCAAAACGGTTATTTAATATAACACAGAAGAAATGCTCTATGAAACACTTGTGGCGACAGAACTGGCAAGTAGCCACTCTCCTCCAATCCTTGGCATTGCTGGAGGAGTCTTTATTCGTTTCTTTTACTGGAAGCGTAACACTACACTTCAAGTCCCAGCATTTTCAGGGGTGTTGACTGAAAAGCCAGGATCAGATGGTCATATGCCTAGATAATGGCCTCTTGTAATGGTATGGTCAAATAGAAACTGGCAGGGGGGCTGGGGGTCGGGGGTTCGGGGTTGAGTTAAAATGTTCATTGTTCACAACCAAAAGGTAAAGACAACTGCCTCTGAAAACCAAAGCAGTTGTAATTTATACGTTATAGAACCCTAGTGTAAAAGTATGGCACATATACTTACTTGCACCCGTTCTAGATATTTAATGGGCCAAAAAGAAGCCATAAATACCACTTTACTTTCATAGATCTGTCTGGAAGTTGGGCAACTTCTGTCTAGTGTGTACAGCAACATAAAACTAATTAGCAAACTTTGAACCCAATGTGCTTGGTAATAATTTTACAAGCAGTTCATTTAAATCTTAGGTCACTTCCTCTTGTGAGGTGTATCTCACCTAACTCAGCAGTGTGCGCTGTGAATGAATCGTAAAATAGGAAGTTGGTAAGCTAACTCAGTGGATTGCGTGCTCCCTTGTGACATCCACATTTAATCTGCAAGTCAGAGATATAAATCCTACAGTGCATACTACAATGTGTGATTTTGAGCTGTGCATTAGAATTTGGTTTACAAACTTAAATTAATTGAATTAACATTTTAAAGGCACTGCAAGAGAGAGCGTGTGCTGTGCCCATGTAGTATTGGTGTCTATGAAAGCCAAGGTAATGTTGTGCCAGTGGGGTGGAAATTCAGTTGATGCTAATGTTTTGTACCAGGTTTTTTTTTCACTTTTATGTGAAATATTAATTTAGTAGTTGATTGTGTATTTTTTAGTATTCAATCAATTTTTAAAGAAAGTATACAAAAGTAGAGAATGAACGCAGCGGTAAAAATAATCTCATACTAGGTTATTTACATTTGACATCCATGAACTGCAGCTTTAAAGATATAATTTTCTGTCTATAAATAATTCTAGCAGAGATAACAATTACAAATAAAATACACACATCTGATAAAAACATTTTAGGTTAAAACTTCCACAAAATCATGCATTTAAAATAAACTGTATTTTTAAAATACAAATAATTCAAAACAGGCACTGACTCCATGGGATGCGGTGATTCAAATAATATATATATATATATATATATATATAAAACCATAGGTTATAGACCATATATAGTTAGGGATTAGCATTTACAAAACCTTAATTTACTCGCACAAAACAATAGAAATTCGCATATATAGTTAGATGCAATAACTATATATCGCGCACCCGCAATCCACTGCTGATGATGTCACATATTACATCATTCATGACATGGTCAGTGACATCACTGATGACAACATCCAGTGACTGTATGTTTCAGTAAAGTCAAAATATGTCTTCCATATTGAAGAATGAGTGGATGTATAAGTGTTTGGATGAAGGATTTAGTAGGTGCATGACTGACTGTATGAGAGAATGATTAAATGTGTCTCACTGAGTGCATGGGTTAGTGACTAAACAGTCTTAATTTGGCATCATTATTTCTGTAGTTCTGTAAACTGCTGCATGTGTTGATCAGTAGCTATATGAGTAACTATATGGGTTATTGATTGGTTGCCCAAATATTTGTATGGGAGAGTGAGTGTGTGTGTGCGGGTGGCTGGGAGGTATGTGACTCTGTGCATAGATGTGTGAGCAGTTGATTCACTAGATGTATGGGTTCAAAAGTGCATGTGGAAACAGCTGTATGGGCGGTTGACTGTCTGCATGAGTGTATTGGTGAGTGATTGGATTTCTCAGTGCTACATGTCAAAGTAAGTACATATGTAAAACACAGTACATGTAAGAGTTGACATATATAAATAACTGTGCATAAGAGCCAGTGAATGTGTGAGTGGCTGTATGGATCATTGTGAACTTGTATCAGTGATTGTATAAGAGAGTAAATATGTGTTACTATATGTTTGATTAAGTAAGGTGTGTATAACTGTATAGTTGAGGAAATGGAGGAGTGATTGATTCTTTTCATGACTGACTAGATGTATGAGTAACTCCATGGATGAGTGACAATCTGTGAGTGTCTGTTTACACTGAGTGTATCTAAGGTTATATTAGAGTCTGAAGAGGTTCATCGTATTATCACATGAATTATATCATCAGTGATGTGATCAGTAATGTCAAATGAGATGTCATCAGTGATGTCATTTGAGATGTCATCAGTGATGTCATTTGAGATGTCATCAGTGATGTCATTTGAGATGTCATCAGTAATGTCATCAGTGATGTCACTGACCATGTCATGAATGATGTAATATGTGACATCATCAGCAGTGGATTGCGGGTGCGCGATATATAGTTATTGCATCTAACTATATATGCGAATTTCTATGGTTTTGTGCGAGTAAATTAAGGTTTTGTAAATGCTAATCCCTAACTATATATGGTCTATAACCTATGGTTTTTTCAGTGAATCAAAAGCTGTAAAATGTATTCCTATTCTAATTCAAAAATATATTTCATATTTTATTTTTTAAGCAAAGTCCCAGATGCATTTACAGTTTATCACTAACAATGTTTCAGGCTAATGTATTTTCACGGGAAATTAACAACTGTCCTGCAAGTAAAATATTCCTATTTCGTGAAAAAGGGGTTTCTTCGTCCCATGAGGGAGCCGTTGAGCAAAAGAGACTCGGCCTGCTGTCTTAGTCGCTGATAGGCCTGATTATCAGATTTTTATCGATCACTTTATGTTGCAACAGTGGAAAACAAAACCGCCCTTGCCCATTTATTTTTACAGCATTCCTGCGTATTATACCCTACCCCCAAACAGTATTTTGCCTGTTACCATAGTAGTAGTTTATGGAACACTTACGTCAGCACATAGGTTAAAAGTTCACCACAATATGTTGCTAATGAGTGAGCTTCAGCATTATACTTCAAATTATAAATATCATTTCTATTGATGACTGCTACCCCCACAAAAAAACAGACGTATGTACTTTTTTAATTAACTTTTATTAAAACAATAACTGGAACTATAACTAAAAGATTACACTACAATAAATAACTAGAACTATAAGTAACAAAACAATATAATAAACAACATATAATATGGAGTCCAAAATAAGTATTGTAGTTAATCTGCAAAACAAAATGAGACTAAATGAGATCAAACATCACAAGTCAAAGTAAAACTTGACAATATTTATATTTTTTTAAATCTTCGCAGTGTGCCTGAAACGCTTCCACTGGCATTCATCATGCAGACTTTGGTCCACCCTCTTTATCAATTTTTGCAGTTTGAGATATAACGTCCTACATGTGGTATTCATCTCCTACTTTCTCCTTTCAAATTCTATTGTAAAGACCTTAACAACAAATAAAAGGAACATTTTCTGCATATTTTTAATAAAGCATTTGACACAATGACCGTATTTATTGAATGTTTTGAAATTAATTTTCACAAGTCTTAAAAAAGGTGAATGCAAGAAAAGTTACTTGCCGCATATGCAAGACTGCTTTCAAGAGGAGACCCCAATAAAAAGGACTTGTGTGGAACTGCAAGTATGCTGAAGCAGTTGCAGACTAAGAATCCGGTCAACTTTGCAAGGGAAGAGTTAAGGAGATTGAGAGCGGCTCCTTCTGCTTCATGAGAAGGCCCGAGTACCAGTGGAGCAACACCGTCAACCTCTAGAGCGCAGCCTAATATTTGTCCCCAATTTGAAACCCTTTAAGAGAAAAAGTAAGAAGGTTGAGAGCTTTGTATGCCATCCTAATATCTAATTATCCATAGTTATACAGAGATCCGCCCTGTATCAGACTCATCCTGTTAAACAGAAACTTTAGCATGAAACACACTTGAAAAGGAAGGGAAAGAAATCTAACAAAATCAGTAGGCCACTGATGAGTTTTTGTCTTCGCTAGAAATAAGAAACATGAAAGTGGTGAAAGAAGCCAAGCTTGACGTTACGACAGCCACGAGGTAGCTAACCTCCGCCACCCCCCCACTGCTCCAAGCATGTCTGTCCCACCGCCCGCCACGCCCAATAACGGTAACATGAAATAGATACAAATCAGCAGATACCTACCCCCATTCCGGAAACTCCCGAAGTGCAACAGGTCCACGGTTACGCCCATCCGGAAGATGAGGCCTCGACACGTGCAGGGCGGGGCCCGACTAGCCGCCATCAGCCGGAGAAGTCGTGGGATGGTCGGCCCGGAATGTGCTGGTCCTCCCTTTCTCTTCTGGCGCCCTGCAGGCCACGGGGGGGGGATGTCTTGCCTCTGCCTCCGACCCCCCCCCCCTCTTATCGCCTGGTCCGGACATCACGGATATCAACGCCAGGTGTCGGCGTGGGACCAGGTGTCGGCGTGGGGTGCACAAGGAGAGGAGCCGAGGCCGACGGGATCTTCTTTCTTCAATAATGGCTGCGACAACACTGGGGGAGGATGTCTTGCACATGCCACCAACCCCCCCCCCCCCTCCCCTCGAATCTCCTGGTCTGGCCCCGGCTTGATATGACCTCCCCGTTCGGGCCTGAAGCGGCGCCCTGTAGGCCACGGGGGGGGATGTCTTGCCTCTGCCTCCAACCCCCCCCCCCCTCTTATCGCCCGGTCCAGACATCACGGATATCAACGCCAGGTGTCGGCGTGGGGTGCGCTGGGAGGGAGAGGCGGCGCGAACGAGCCTCTCCCACCCCCACAGGTGGGGGCCCCTCAGCTGCACCCCCAACGCTCCACTCACCCAACAAAAGGGTTCCTCCACTCTTGCGATGCAGCGGCGCTGCACTCACCCGACAAAAGGTATCGTCCACTATTGCGAGGCAATGATGCTCCGCTCACCCAGCGGGGGTCTCGTCCACTGTTGCGGTGCAACGACGCTTCTAGTTTCCTGCGTCCAGAAACGTTCTCCTCAACTTTGAAGATTCTATAAGAGCCACGGGGGCCCCGACCCCCGATGGGGAATGACTGCCATGATCACCCACGGAACGACCACGACGTAGCCGCGGGACGTCGGCACGCTCATGCCGGCGCCGACCTCAGTCTTGAAATCACCAAAATCCTGCAAGACTACCAACTTGATCAGTTCCGGTGGGACACCAGTATGACCCGGTAGGAGAGATTGTTGCCTCCCACCCCACTTTGACTGATGGTTCATGTCGGCAGTCCCCTCTGCTACCCTTCAACGAAAACTTTTGGACTGCCGAAAGAGGTCCCGGTCCAACCACGAGTTGGTGGAGACATTTTGACTATACTTGGACCTTCCTGACCTCACCCAAAATGGCGCCGGTACAAATGAAACTCTCAAATCCTTGTTGTGCCCCGATTGCTCAGCCTTGATATCATGAGATATGTATGCAGTTTTTAGCACATGAATTGATATGGGATAAGACTGATTATATGTTCGGACAATGAATTGATCCAGGATGGGTATTAATTATACGTTCGAACAATGAATTGACATGGGACGGGTACTGATTACACGTTCGAACAATGAATTGATATTAAGTTCTAATGCATCATTGATTACTGTATTTATTGAAGGTTCGAATTGTCGACACTTTTGGTACTTGCTCACAATGAATTATCGATATGATTTTGTTGCACTTGTCGCACTTTTTACTATGAAATCAACGACCACTGACTCTCTGTTATGTTTCCCCCCCCCCCCATTTACAGTTCCAGCCTGCTCCGTGGCCGGCCCACGGGGTTGTAGGCCCGTATTTGGGCACCAACATTTTTATTAAAGGTTTTTGAAAAACGTAGTTGTAACGCGTAGATTGGTAAGTTTCGAATAAATGGCCACTGTTTCCGAATTTTTTTTTTGTGAAAAAAAAAAGGTGAAATGAAGCAGCTCAATTAGTTAAGGGTTAAAAAGTATAGTACGCAGAAACATTGAAAATATGAATGGTCCAGGTTTGTTGTGTGTTTTTCATTTTTGTACAGCATAAAGCAATCGATAAAGATCCTGGTATTTAGCCTCTACTTTATATGCTACCTGTATCAGGGAAGTTGTTTTAAATGCCCCTAAGCCACCCCGAACGAATGTCACCTGGCCCCCCTAGTACGAACGAAAACGACCCCGTACCACTGTAGGTTATCTCTCTTCCTCAAAAATGACAAAAATTACTTTCTAGGACGTTTTGGACATTGATGATTTTCATATGATCTATTTATGAAAGTAATACTCATCTCTCCGCATGAAATTAATTTTCCACATGCTACACAAGTCAATCTCATCTGCCTAAAGTTCTTTTACAGATTTGGGACTGTTTCCCTTGCCTCTGACTCACTTATTGCTAAGTCATTGGTGGATGTTTTTGCCGGTCGGGGATTATCCACCAAATCTCGAAGTTGTGCTTTAGAATAATTAAGAGGGTGCCACCTCTCCATGTGCCGATGCATGGTATGATAACCATAGCTATATTTTTTTTCGGTCCCTCTCGAGAGTTTTTTTTTTTTGCAGATGAGGCAGGTAACAAACCTGGCATTAACTTTCTTTTCATGAGAAGGAAAAGAAAAAAATTGCCAGATAAAATTCACTTTCACATGGGACGTTCTTGGCATTTCTTTCAGAAACTTTTATATCACTGTGTCATTTCTTTGTCTATCCTGGTTAAAGCAATGTCATGTAAATAGTTCTTTAAAAAGTTTTTTTTAACGTGTTTACTTTGTTGGAGCGTTGTATATACTTATAAGTTATTAAAGTGTTATAATACTACTACTTTGTTGGAGTGCTATATATTTTTAACGTGACACATAATTGTGAAGACTTTGTTGTACCAAAAGGCATCCCTGGAATCTTCCGCTTCAGGCTCGGTCCCACACACCCTTACAGTGAGAATCCCCTCCCCAATCACAATACAGGATCGTTATCAGATAGTAGGAACGCTTGTGGTGTGACGGATCTCATGAGGTGGGGGCCTTGATCTACTGTAACTCCTTTGAACAGGGGTGATTCTTTACAGTTGGGGCCATAAACTACATCCACAGGGCTAGGTGGTAGCCTGGGACCGGCCTGGACAATCGGACACAGAGGAAGAGGAGTGTCAGAGGGTACGGTAGTGAATAGGGTGAAAGGGTGGTGTCGAGCGGGCACAGGGTGTGATTCTCAGGGAAGAGCAGCGCAGATGGGGGGAGGTTTATGGCCTATGCATGAGACAGAGAGCGGGGGTGACCAGTGCGTGGGGGAGATGCTTGCGAGGGTGGGGAGCCATGCTGAGGATCGGCGGCGTGCAGAGAGTGGGTCTGGTCAAGGCATCTAAAATGGCTGCCGTGCACGACAAAAGTGTGGCATTGGAAAAAAGGCAAGATGGCGCAGACAATGTTTATCAATACGGATTAATTTATAACAATTATTTTTAACAATATATTTACTCGCAGTGTCAACACTTCCTGATTTCCTTCGAATCGAACGTTAACAGAAGTCAAGCGGCAAAAAAAACCAAAAAACGCTCACGCGCAACCGCCGGAAGACAAGTATCAACATATATGAGCCTCCTCAACCACCCTCAGAAAACATAGGGGGTCAGGATACGTCTCCCATACCCCCTTATACCCAATACTCACATTGCTTTTCCTCCATCTTGTAATTTAATTAAATCGAAACACAAAATGACAAAATTCCCGTTTCGCTACGAGTTTGCGACCCGGTTCGCGACCCGAGAAGCGCTTCTACCGCGAAAAAATCAAATTTTTTTTTTTTTGCCCCATGGGACCCTTTAATAACCCCAACATCATTCCTAGGGGGTCAAGAGAAGTCTACCTTGCCCACTTTCATTAAATTCCCCCTTCGTTTTTCTCCCCCTCTTGTCTCTCGATTCTACTGAGAGACAAGATGGCGGCCGCACCGGACTGTTTAGAATGTTGACAGACACCGGAGAGCCAATCAGCTTCGCTACGCAAAGTTCCGTTACGCGAAAAGTACGCGATCTGGAGCGCTATCCGGGACGCTGTCACAGATATATCTTTTTTTAAACGTTAATTTCTCAAAATCCACTGGAGCACATATATTGAGACCCAGCAAAGGCACATCGGGCTAACAGTCCCTACAATTTTGCCAAGTTTCGTGTCAATTCATTCAGCCGTTCGAGCTAAAAGTGAGGCCAAACGCCCTATGAAAAAATGAATGGGAAAAACGCGTTTTGGGACCCCCCTTTTTTCTCGGCCCCCCCCTTGACTAAACCCCCCCCCAAATTTTCAGGGGCCGCTCAGAAACAAAATGTGCCATTTTCCTGAAAATTTCAGCCGATTCCGTCCACAAACGCAAAAGTTATTAGACATAGAATTTTCAAAAGTTCCATAGAGAAAAAATCCTAACTATATATACCTACTGGCGACCGCCAGTCGGTAATATATATGAACATGACAACAGTCAAAGGATGGCAGATTGAATACCATGGCTGGTTGTCAAAATGGAGAAGGAGGAATCTCATATCGGAAGCAGAATACAGGTACTTAAAGGTGGACCATCCAGTGATGCCATGTATTTACTTCATTCCAAAAGTGCACAAAGACCGTGAGGAACCCCCGGGGAGACCGATTATTAATGCAATGGGGGGACTGCTTGAAAATACATCGGTATATATAGATCAATTTCTACAAACCTTTGTGAAAAACTTGGACTCGTATATCCGGGACTCAAGTGATTTCCTTGGTAAAATGTGCAAAATTGACTGGCAACCGGGAGACTGGCTGTTGGCATTAGACGTAAGTTCCTTGTATACAAGTATAAAACATCTAGATTGTATAAATGCGGTCAAATACTATCTATCTAGAAGAGCTGCAGACTGTAAAGATCACACTGAAATGTTGCTAATTATGTTGACTTACTGCCTTGAACACAATGTCTTCATATTTAACAATCTTCTCTACCGACAATGTCAGGGGGTGGCAATGGGGGCCAGTTTTTCACCGAGCGTGGCATGTTTACACATGGGGGCTTGGGAAGAACTGGTCCTCAAAATCAACTTTGAAAAAGAAATGAAAGAAAACATTGTATCATGGTATCGTTTTATAGACGATCTGTTTGTAGTGTGGAGAGGGCCGCAGGGAGAGGCGGAAAGATTCATTGAAAAGTTAAATGAGAATGAGTTAAACATCAACTTTACCTATACAATGAGCCAGATTGAGATCCCCTTCTTGGATATAGAAATTTACACCTGTGAGAACAAACTAGCAAGCAGGTTATTCCGCAAAAAAACAGCAGGGAATACGATCCTACACGCCAGCAGCACTCACCCGGCTCATCTAATACGGAGTATCCCGTATGGTGAGATGCTAAGGATACGCAGGCTGTGCAGTGAACCTAATGAATTGCTAAAGGCACAAGACGAATGTGCCAAGCGGTTCATGGAGCGAGGTTACAGCAAAGGGGTCATCCAACAGGCTATCAGAAAATCCATGGTCAAGGACCGTGATGATTTATTAGGTATCAGGGAGACCTCGGCTGAGGCATCAAACAATGAACCTGTACTCAACCCTGACCACAACAAACAGGCAGAACCTTTCCGCATAATAGTGGGGTACTGCAATCAACATCAGGCAGTACGCAAAATTATCAACAAAAATTGGCCTATAGTCAGCAGTGACCCCCTAATAGGGCAAGATCTCCCTAAGAAAGCCTCCATAACCTTCAGTAAAGCTCCCAACATGAGACAAAGACTGGTGGTAACCTGCCCAGAAATTATCGACAGTAGTTCTTGGTACCAGAACAATCAAGGCTTTTTCAGGTGCAAAACCTGTAAAGCATGTGTTCATGGAGTGAACAAAAAAGTATACAAGGACGGATTTAGTGACCAAGAGCATCGCATCACTAAAGTCCTGACTTGTAAAACGGACTATGCCGTTTACGTCCTTGAATGCCCATGCAAACGGCAATATGTGGGAAGCACGAAGCTTCCCGTGCATAAAAGAATATTGCAGCATTTGAGAGCAATAACCACGCAGGACAACACCTATCCCGTGGCAAGGCATTTTAAAAGTGAACACCAGAGTAACAACAAGGACCTTAAATACTGGGTGGTGGATGCTGTAAGTGCGAGCCGGAGGGGAGGCAATAGGGAAAATAAGCTACGTAAAATGGAAACCAACTACATACTCAAGCTTAACAGTAAACAGCCTGTAGGTCTGAACCTGACAGAGGATCTGTATACATGTTTGCACAATTAGGGACTACAATTGATAGAAATGCCCAAGCGAGAGAAATAAAAGAGTGTCACCAAAATGGGTGTGTAAATAGGATGTACATATATGAATTAGAAATGAGCAATATATAAATGTATATTTTTGTATTTGTGTGTATATATATTTGTAATTAGTTGTAGGTGTATATAGATGATTAAGACATCAATTGTACATAATGAATTTTACACAGAATTAGTTGGGCAATTATCAAAGTCACCTAAGCAATTCAATACATGAGATAAATGAGTATGAAGTGGAAAGACCATATTTACGGATAGATAGTACTGTAGTTAACAACCTGAGGAAAATGATCATGATGAGTAATGTAACTGAGAACTGTATAAATAATAAGACAAACTGAAATATACTTGTTGTAGAATTGAGGAGTAAACAAGATTGGCCCCACAACCAATAACAATGAAATTAATAGCTAAAATTTTCAAGGTATAGCCCTAGTTTACACAAGTTTTTAAACACTTTTTTGCACAGGAGCACTTTTTAAGGGGTATGGGAAAGAACGCATACAATGCAGAAAATGGAAAAAATGTAATTAAAATGTAGGGTGAAAAATGATTCTTAACCATGGTAATGGAAAAAAGACTGATATTGGGATTTAACCCAGAATTGTATTAAGTATGGCAACATCGAAGAAATGTGAAAAAATATATATTTATTTTTTGTACATACACATTGGGATTTAACCCGGAATTGTTTGATAGAGTTAAGGGATTTATCCCAATATTGAAGGAGAGTGGACCGCAAAAAACATTTAACAAACATTGTAAATACGTGTATATATCGGTCTAATGCGATGTGTAAGTCCATCATCGGTGTTAACCCAATGCATGTAAATTTTGATAAGAACCAATCACGAATGAGCACTGTGCACTTTAAATATGCCAAAAAAACAAGGTTACGCTGTCATGTGATCAAGGCTTTTCAGCCGAAACGTTATGGCGACAGCTGAATAAACGCAACTAACCAGCATCCAAGCGTGGTCCGTGTCTGTTTCCAGCGCGATCAGGTCAGAGGTGATTGTGGCAGGAGAAACGGAGGTTTTTCATATATATATATATATAATCTCAATCCTGATTTACTTCTGCAAACAGGTGCTGACACCGTGTGTTTCAAACATCCAAATTTATATACAGAGAAAACCTTGATGCGCTTTGACGGTCTAGCCGCCTTGATTCATCAAGTAAGTTGGGATCAGGGTTCTCTAGAATGGTTGAGTCGCAGAACCCGCAAGCCCCGTTGCGAGTGCTATATACTGACGGAGATATAACATTTACAAAATAACGGTCGGAGAGACGGATGGTGAATGGTATCTAATTCAATCGTAATTTTTTCAACATAGCTATCATTTTTACCGATGCAGCACGCCAAGAAGTGGCAATTGGCATATTTAAACATGGCAAAACGAGTGACGAATCACCAAAAGAAACATCCCTTAAATTACAAGGAGGGCTGAAGTCTCAATTTGGCAGACTAGATAGACAATATGAGCGCGAAATTCAGGAGTGGTGGGA
>NW_028252897.1:0-43188 GCF_964263255.1 Lissotriton vulgaris
ATTTGAAAACGGACCATTTTCCACGTTTCTGAAGCATGACGTAATGGGGGGGTGTTATCTCTTTTGTCGAAAATCAGCCGTTTTTGCTCGAACATTAAATGCCTCCAAATGGTATTTAATTAACTTCCCGGGGTGAAGAAACCCTTTTTGAGAACTCAGAGTGAGTAAATTGGCCATTTTCATGCACTTTTAACCATTCCATAAATCTTGTGTTTTGGGCCCCTGGAAGCATGAAAATCACTTTAACATGCTAATTTTAGCTCTAACACTGATGATCCACCTACAAATGTGAACTGACGTTCAAAAATAAAACATTTGAAAACGGACCATTTTCCACATTTCTGAAGCATGACGTAATGGGGGGGTGTTATCTCTTTTGTCAAAAATCAGCCGTTTTTGCTCGAACATTAAATGCCTCCAAATGGTATTTAATTAACTTCCCGAGCCCCTGGAAGCATGAAAATCACTTTAAACATGCTAATTTTAGCTCTAACACTGATGATCCACCTACAAATGTGAACTGACGTTCAAAATAAAACATTTGAAAACGGACCATTTTCCACATTTCTGAAGCATGACGTAATGGGGGGGTGTTATCTCTTTTGTCGAAAATCTGCCGTTTTTGCTCGAACATTAAATGCCTCCAAATGGTATTTAATTAACTTCCCGAGCCCCTGGAAGCATGAAAATCACTTTAAACATGCTAATTTTAGCTCTAACACTGATGATCCACCTACAAATGTGAACTGACGTTCAAAAATAAAACATTTGAAAACGGACCATTTTCCACATTTCTGAAGCATGACGTAATGGGGGGGTGTTATCTCTTTTGTCGAAAATCAGCCGTTTTTGCTCGAACATTAAATGCCTCCAAATGGTATTTAATTAACTTCCCGAGCCCCTGGAAGCATGAAAATCACTTTAAACATGCTAATTTTAGCTCTAACACTGATGATCCACCTACAAATGTGAACTGACGTTCAAAAATAAAACATTTGAAAACGGACCATTTTCCACGTTTCTGAAGCATGACGTAATGGGGGGGTGTTATCTCTTTTGTCGAAAATCAGCCGTTTTTGCTCGAACATTAAATGCCTCCAAATGGTATTTAATTAACTTCCCGGGGTGAAGAAACCCTTTTTGAGAACTCAGAGTGAGTAAATTGGCCATTTTCATGCACTTTTAACCATTCCATAAATCTTGTGTTTTGGGCCCCTGGAAGCATGAAAATCACTTTAAACATGCTAATTTTAGCTCTAACACTGATGATCCACCTACAAATGTGAACTGACGTTCAAAAATAAAACATTTGAAAACGGACCATTTTCCACATTTCTGAAGCATGACGTAATGGGGGGGTGTTATCTCTTTTGTCGAAAATCAGCCGTTTTTGCTCGAACATTAAATGCCTCCAAATGGTATTTAATTAACTTCCCGGGGTGAAGAAACCCTTTTTGAGAACTCAGAGTGAGTAAATTGGCCATTTTCATGCACTTTTAACCATTCCATAAATCTTGTGTTTTGGGCCCCTGGAAGCATGAAAATCACTTTAAACATGCTAATTTTAGCTCTAACACTGATGATCCACCTACAAATGTGAACTGACGTTCAAAAATAAAACATTTGAAAACGGACCATTTTCCACATTTCTGAAGCATGACGTAATGGGGGGGTGTTATCTCTTTTGTCGAAAATCAGCCGTTTTTGCTCGAACATTAAATGCCTCCAAATGGTATTTAATTAACTTCCCGAGCCCCTGGAAGCATGAAAATCACTTTAAACATGCTAATTTTAGCTCTAACACTGATGATCCACCTACAAATGTGAACTGACGTTCAAAAATAAAACATTTGAAAACGGACCATTTTCCACATTTCTGAAGCATGACGTAATGGGGGGGTGTTATCTCTTTTGTCGAAAATCAGCCGTTTTTGCTCGAACATTAAATGCCTCCAAATGGTATTTAATTAACTTCCCGAGCCCCTGGAAGCATGAAAATCACTTTAAACATGCTAATTTTAGCTCTAACACTGATGATCCACCTACAAATGTGAACTGACGTTCAAAAATAAAACATTTGAAAACGGACCATTTTCCACATTTCTGAAGCATGACGTAATGGGGGGGTGTTATCTCTTTTGTCGAAAATCAGCCGTTTTTGCTCGAACATTAAATGCCTCCAAATGGTATTTAATTAACTTCCCGGGGTGAAGAAACCCTTTTTGAGAACTCAGAGTGAGTAAATTGGCCATTTTCATGCACTTTTAACCATTCCATAAATCTTGTGTTTTGGGCCCCTGGAAGCATGAAAATCACTTTAAACATGCTAATTTTAGCTCTAACACTGATGATCCACCTACAAATGTGAACTGACGTTCAAAAATAAAACATTTGAAAACGGACCATTTTCCACATTTCTGAAGCATGACGTAATGGGGGGGTGTTATCTCTTTTGTCGAAAATCAGCCGTTTTTGCTCGAACATTAAATGCCTCCAAATGGTATTTAATTAACTTCCCGAGCCCCTGGAAGCATGAAAATCACTTTAAACATGCTAATTTTAGCTCTAACACTGATGATCCACCTACAAATGTGAACTGACGTTCAAAAATAAAACATTTGAAAACGGACCATTTTCCACATTTCTGAAGCATGACGTAATGGGGGGGTGTTATCTCTTTTGTCGAAAATCAGCCGTTTTTGCTCGAACATTAAATGCCTCCAAATGGTATTTAATTAACTTCCCGAGCCCCTGGAAGCATGAAAATCACTTTAAACATGCTAATTTTAGCTCTAACACTGATGATCCACCTACAAATGTGAACTGACGTTAAAAAATAAAACATTTGAAAACGGACCATTTTCCACATTTCTGAAGCATGACGTAATGGGGGGGTGTTATCTCTTTTGTCGAAAATCAGCCGTTTTTGCTCGAACATTAAATGCCTCCAAATGGTATTTAATTAACTTCCCGGGGTGAAGAAACCCTTTTTGAGAACTCAGAGTGAGTAAATTGGCCATTTTCATGCACTTTTAACCATTCCATAAATCTTGTGTTTTGGGCCCCTGGGAAGCATGAAAATCACTTTAAACATGCTAATTTTAGCTCTAACACTGATGATCCACCTACAAATGTGAACTGACGTTCAAAAATAAAACATTTGAAAACGGACCATTTTCCACATTTCTGAAGCATGACGTAATGGGGGGGTGTTATCTCTTTTGTCGAAAATCAGCCGTTTTTGCTCGAACATTAAATGCCTCCAAATGGTATTTAATTAACTTCCCGAGCCCCTGGAAGCATGAAAATCACTTTAAACATGCTAATTTTAGCTCTAACACTGATGATCCACCTACAAATGTGAACTGACGTTCAAAAATAAAACATTTGAAAACGGACCATTTTCCACATTTCTGAAGCATGACGTAATGGGGGGGTGTTATCTCTTTTGTCGAAAATCAGCCGTTTTTGCTCGAACATTAAATGCCTCCAAATGGTATTTAATTAACTTCCCGGGGTGAAGAAACCCTTTTTGAGAACTCAGAGTGAGTAAATTGGCCATTTTCATGCACTTTTAACCATTCCATAAATCTTGTGTTTTGGGCCCCTGGAAGCATGAAAATCACTTTAAACATGCTAATTTTAGCTCTAACACTGATGATCCACCTACAAATGTGAACTGACGTTCAAAAATAAAACATTTAAACGGACCATTTTCCACATTTCTGAAGCATGACGTAATGGGGGGGTGTTATCTCTTTTGTCGAAAATCAGCCGTTTTTGCTCGAACATTAAATGCCTCCAAATGGTATTTAATTAACTTCCCGAGCCCCTGGAAGCATGAAAATCACTTTAAACATGCTAATTTTAGCTCTAACACTGATGATCCACCTACAAATGTGAACTGACGTTCAAAAATAAAACATTTGAAAACGGACCATTTTCCACATTTCTGAAGCATGACGTAATGGGGGGGTGTTATCTCTTTTGTCGAAAATCAGCCGTTTTTGCTCGAACATTAAATGCCTCCAAATGGTATTTAATTAACTTCCCGGGGTGAAGAAACCCTTTTTGAGAACTCAGAGTGAGTAAATTGGCCATTTTCATGCACTTTTAACCATTCCATAAATCTTGTGTTTTGGGCCCCTGGAAGCATGAAAATCACTTTAAACATGCTAATTTTAGCTCTAACACTGATGATCCACCTACAAATGTGAACTGACGTTCAAAAATAAAACATTTGAAAACGGACCATTTTCCACATTTCTGAAGCATGACGTAATGGGGGGGTGTTATCTCTTTTGTCGAAAATCAGCCGTTTTTGCTCGAACATTAAATGCCTCCAAATGGTATTTAATTAACTTCCCGAGCCCCTGGAAGCATGAAAATCACTTTAAACATGCTAATTTTAGCTCTAACACTGATGATCCACCTACAAATGTGAACTGACGTTCAAAAATAAAACATTTGAAAACGGACCATTTTCCACATTTCTGAAGCATGACGTAATGGGGGGGTGTTATCTCTTTTGTCGAAAATCAGCCGTTTTTGCTCGAACATTAAATGCCTCCAAATGGTATTTAATTAACTTCCCGGGGTGAAGAAACCCTTTTTGAGAACTCAGAGTGAGTAAATTGGCCATTTTCATGCACTTTTAACCATTCCATAAATCTTGTGTTTTGGGCCCCTGGAAGCATGAAAATCACTGTAAACATGCTAATTTTAGCTCTAACACTGATGATCCACCTACAAATGTGAACTGACGTTCAAAAATAAAACATTTGAAAACGGACCATTTTCCACATTTCTGAAGCATTGACGTAATGGGGGGGTGTTATCTCTTTTGTCGAAAATCAGCCGTTTTTGCTCGAACATTAAATGCCTCCAAATGGTATTTAATTAACTTCCCGAGCCCCTGGAAGCATGAAAATCACTTTAAACATGCTAATTTTAGCTCTAACACTGATGATCCACCTACAAATGTGAACTGACGTTCAAAAATAAAACATTTGAAAATGGACCATTTTTCACATTTCTGAAGCATGACGTAATGGGGGGGTGTTATCTCTTTTGTCGAAAATCAGCCGTTTTTGCTCGAACATTAAATGCCTCCAAATGGTATTTAATTAACTTCCCGAGCCCCTGGAAGCATGAAAATCACTTTAAACATGCTAATTTTAGCTCTAACACTGATGATCCACCTACAAATGTGAACTGACGTTCAAAAATAAAACATTTGAAAACGGACCATTTTCCACATTTCTGAAGCATGACGTAATGGGGGGTGTTATCTCTTTTGTCGAAAATCAGCCGTTTTTGCTCGAACATTAAATGCCTCCAAATGGTATTTAATTAACTTCCCGGGGTGAAGAAACCCTTTTTGAGAACTCAGAGTGAGTAAATTGGCCATTTTCATGCACTTTTAACCATTCCATAAATCTTGTGTTTTGGGCCCCTGGAAGCATGAAAATCACTTTAAACATGCTAATTTTTGGCTCTAACACTGATGATCCACCTACAAATGTGAACTGACGTTCAAAAATAAAACATTTGAAAACGGACCATTTTTCACATTTCTGAAGCATGACGTAATGGGGGGTGTTATCTCTTTTGTCGAAAATCAGCCGTTTTTGCTCGAACATTAAATGCCTCCAAATGGTATTTAATTAACTTCCCGGGGTGAAGAAACCCTTTTTGAGAACTCAGAGTGAGTAAATTGGCCATTTTCATGCACTTTTAACCATTCCATAAATCTTGTGTTTTGGGCCCCTGGAAGCATGAAAATCACTTTAAATATGCTAATTTTAGCTCTAACACTGATGATCCACCTACAAATGTGAACTGACGTTCAAAATAAAACATTTGAAAACGGACCATTTTCCACATTTCTGAAGCATGACGTAATGGGGGGGTGTTATCTCTTTTGTCGAAAATCAGCCGTTTTTGCTCGAACATTAAATGCCTCCAAATGGTATTTAATTAACTTCCCGAGCCCCTGGAAGCATGAAAATCACTTTAAACATGCTAATTTTAGCTCTAACACTGATGATCCACCTACAAATGTGAACTGACGTTCAAAAATAAAACATTTGAAAACGGACCATTTTCCACATTTCTGAAGCATGACGTAATGGGGGGGTGTTATCTCTTTTGTCGAAAATCAGCCGTTTTTGCTCGAACATTAAATGCCTCCAAATGGTATTTAATTAACTTCCCGGGGTGAAGAAACCCTTTTTGAGAACTCAGAGTGAGTAAATTGGCCATTTTCATGCACTTTTAACCATTCCATAAATCTTGTGTTTTGGGCCCCTGGAAGCATGAAAATCACTTTAAACATGCTAATTTTAGCTCTAACACTGATGATCCACCTACAAATGTGAACTGACGTTCAAAAATAAAACATTTGAAAACGGACCATTTTCCACATTTCTGAAGCATGACGTAATGGGGGGGTGTTATCTCTTTTATCGAAAATCAGCCGTTTTTGCTCGAACATTAAATGCCTCCAAATGGTATTTAATTAACTTCCCGAGCCCCTGGAAGCATGAAAATCACTTTAAACATGCTAATTTTAGCTCTAACACTGATGATCCACCTACAAATGTGAACTGACGTTCAAAAATAAAACATTTGAAAACGGACCATTTTCCACATTTCTGAAGCATGACGTAATGGGGGGGTGTTATCTCTTTTGTCGAAAATCAGCCGTTTTTGCTCGAACATTAAATGCCTCCAAATGGTATTTCATTAACTTCCCGAGCCCCTGGAAGCATGAAAATCACTTTAAACATGCTAATTTTAGCTCTAACACTGATGATCCACCTACAAATGTGAACTGACGTTCAAAAATAAAACATTTGAAAACGGACCATTTTCCACATTTCTGAAGCATGACGTAATGGGGGGGTGTTATCTCTTTTGTCGAAAATCAGCCGTTTTTGCTCGAACATTAAATGCCTCCAAATGGTATTTAATTAACTTCCCGAGCCCCTGGAAGCATGAAAATCACTTTAAACATGCTAATTTTAGCTCTAACACTGATGATCCACCTACAAATGTGAACTGACGTTCAAAAATAAAACATTTGAAAACGGACCATTTTCCACATTTCTGAAGCATGACGTAATGGGGGGGTGTTATCTCTTTTGTCGAAAATCAGCCGTTTTTGCTCGAACATTAAATGCCTCCAAATGGTATTTAATTAACTTCCCGAGCCCCTGGAAGCATGAAAATCACTTTAAACATGCTAATTTTAGCTCTAACACTGATGATCCACCTACAAATGTGAACTGACGTTCAAAAATAAAACATTTGAAAACGGACCATTTTCCACATTTCTGAAGCATGACGTAATGGGGGGGTGTTATCTCTTTTGTCGAAAATCAGCCGTTTTTGCTCGAACATTAAATGCCTCCAAATGGTATTTAATTAACTTCCCGAGCCCCTGGAAGCATGAAAATCACTTTAAACATGCTAATTTTTGGCTCTAACACTGATGATCCACCTACAAATGTGAACTGACGTTCAAAAATAAAACATTTGAAAACGGACCATTTTTCACATTTCTGAAGCATGACGTAATGGGGGGTGTTATCTCTTTTGTCGAAAATCAGCCGTTTTTGCTCGAACATTAAATGCCTCCAAATGGTATTTAATTAACTTCCCGAGCCCCTGGAAGCATGAAAATCACTTTAAACATGCTAATTTTAGCTCTAACACTGATGATCCACCTACAAATGTGAACTGACGTTCAAAAATAAAACATTTGAAAACGGACCATTTTCCACATTTCTGAAGCATGACGTAATGGGGGGGTGTTATCTCTTTTGTCGAAAATCAGCCGTTTTTGCTCGAACATTAAATGCCTCCAAATGGTATTTAATTAACTTCCCGAGCCCCTGGAAGCATGAAAATCACTTTAAACATGCTAATTTTTGGCTCTAACACTGATGATCCACCTACAAATGTGAACTGACGTTCAAAAATAAAACATTTGAAAACGGACCATTTTTCACATTTCTGAAGCATGACGTAATGGGGGGTGTTATCTCTTTTGTCGAAAATCAGCCGTTTTTGCTCGAACATTAAATGCCTCCAAATGGTATTTAATTAACTTCCCGGGGTGAAGAAACCCTTTTTGAGAACTCAGAGTGAGTAAATTGGCCATTTTCATGCACTTTTAACCATTCCATAAATCTTGTGTTTTGGGCCCCTGGAAGCATGAAAATCACTTTAAATATGCTAATTTTAGCTCTAACACTGATGATCCACCTACAAATGTGAACTGACGTTCAAAAATAAAACATTTGAAAACGGACCATTTTCCACATTTCTGAAGCATGACGTAATGGGGGGGTGTTATCTCTTTTGTCGAAAATCAGCCGTTTTTGCTCGAACATTAAATGCCTCCAAATGGTATTTAATTAACTTCCCGAGCCCCTGGAAGCATGAAAATCACTTTAAACATGCTAATTTTAGCTCTAACACTGATGATCCACCTACAAATGTGAACTGACGTTCAAAAATAAAACATTTGAAAACGGACCATTTTCCACATTTCTGAAGCATGACGTAATGGGGGGGTGTTATCTCTTTTGTCGAAAATCAGCCGTTTTTGCTCGAACATTAAATGCCTCCAAATGGTATTTAATTAACTTCCCGGGGTGAAGAAACCCTTTTTGAGAACTCAGAGTGAGTAAATTGGCCATTTTCATGCACTTTTAACCATTCCATAAATCTTGTGTTTTGGGCCCCTGGAAGCATGAAAATCACTTTAAACATGCTAATTTTAGCTCTAACACTGATGATCCACCTACAAATGTGAACTGACGTTCAAAAATAAAACATTTGAAAACGGACCATTTTCCACATTTCTGAAGCATGACGTAATGGGGGGGTGTTATCTCTTTTGTCGAAAATCAGCCGTTTTTGCTCGAACATTAAATGCCTCCAAATGGTATTTAATTAACTTCCCGGGGTGAAGAAACCCTTTTTGAGAACTCAGAGTGAGTAAATTGGCCATTTTCATGCACTTTTAACCATTCCATAAATCTTGTGTTTTGGGCCCCTGGAAGCATGAAAATCACTTTAAACATGCTAATTTTAGCTCTAACACTGATGATCCACCTACAAATGTGAACTGACGTTCAAAAATAAAACATTTGAAAACGGACCATTTTCCACATTTCTGAAGCATGACGTAATGGGGGGGTGTTATCTCTTTTGTCGAAAATCAGCCGTTTTTGCTCGAACATTAAATGCCTCCAAATGGTATTTAATTAACTTCCCGGGGTGAAGAAACCCTTTTTGAGAACTCAGAGTGAGTAAATTGGCCATTTTCATGCACTTCTAACCATTCCATAAATCTTGTGTTTTGGGCCCCTGGAAGCATGAAAATCACTTTAAACATGCTAATTTTAGCTCTAACACTGATGATCCACCTACAAATGTGAACTGACGTTCAAAAATAAAACATTTGAAAACGGACCATTTTCCACATTTCTGAAGCATGACGTAATGGGGGGGTGTTATCTCTTTTGTCGAAAATCAGCCGTTTTTGCTCGAACATTAAATGCCTCCAAATGGTATTTAATTAACTTCCCGAGCCCCTGGAAGCATGAAAATCACTTTAAACATGCTAATTTTAGCTCTAACACTGATGATCCACCTACAAATGTGAACTGACGTTCAAAAATAAAACATTTGAAAACGGACCATTTTCCACATTTCTGAAGCATGACGTAATGGGGGGGTGTTATCTCTTTTGTCGAAAATCAGCCGTTTTTGCTCGAACATTAAATGCCTCCAAATGGTATTTAATTAACTTCCCGAGCCCCTGGAAGCATGAAAATCACTTTAAACATGCTAATTTTAGCTCTAACACTGATGATCCACCTACAAATGTGAACTGACGTTCAAAAATAAAACATTTGAAAACGGACCATTTTCCACATTTCTGAAGCATGACGTAATGGGGGGGTGTTATCTCTTTTGTCGAAAATCAGCCGTTTTTGCTCGAACATTAAATGCCTCCAAATGGTATTTAATTAACTTCCCGAGCCCCTGGAAGCATGAAAATCACTTTAAACATGCTAATTTTAGCTCTAACACTGATGATCCACCTACAAATGTGAACTGACGTTCAAAAATAAAACATTTGAAAACGGACCATTTTCCACATTTCTGAAGCATGACGTAATGGGGGGGTGTTATCTCTTTTGTCGAAAATCAGCCGTTTTTGCTCGAACATTAAATGCCTCCAAATGGTATTTAATTAACTTCCCGGGGTGAAGAAACCCTTTTTGAGAATTCAGAGTGAGTAAATTGGCCATTTTCATGCACTTTTAACCATTCCATAAATCTTGTGTTTTGGGCCCCTGGAAGCATGAAAATCACTTTAAACATGCTAATTTTAGCTCTAACACTGATGATCCACCTACAAATGTGAACTGACGTTCAAAAATAAAACATTTGAAAACGGACCATTTTCCACATTTCTGAAGCATGACGTAATGGGGGGGTGTTATCTCTTTTGTCGAAAATCAGCCGTTTTTGCTCGAACATTAAATGCCTCCAAATGGTATTTAATTAACTTCCCGAGCCCCTGGAAGCATGAAAATCACTTTAAACATGCTAATTTTAGCTCTAACACTGATGATCCACCTACAAATGTGAACTGACGTTCAAAAATAAAACATTTGAAAACGGACCATTTTCCACATTTCTGAAGCATGACGTAATGGGGGGGTGTTATCTCTTTTGTCGAAAATCAGCCGTTTTTGTTCGAACATTAAATGCCTCCAAGTGGTATTTAATTAACTTCCCGAGCCCCTGGAAGCATGAAAATCACTTTAAACATGCTAATTTTAGCTCTAACACTGATGATCCACCTACAAATGTGAACTGACGTTCAAAAATAAAACATTTGAAAACGGACCATTTTCCACATTTCTGAAGCATGACGTAATGGGGGGGTGTTATCTCTTTTGTCGAAAATCAGCCGTTTTTGCTCGAACATTAAATGCCTCCAAATGGTATTTAATTAACTTCCCGAGCCCCTGGAAGCATGAAAATCACTTTAAACATGCTAATTTTAGCTCTAACACTGATGATCCACCTACAAATGTGAACTGACGTTCAAAAATAAAACATTTGAAAACGGACCATTTTCCACATTTCTGAAGCATGACGTAATGGGGGGGTGTTATCTCTTTTGTCGAAAATCAGCCGTTTTTGCTCGAACATTAAATGCCTCCAAATGGTATTTAATTAACTTCCCGAGCCCCTGGAAGCATGAAAATCACTTTAAACATGCTAATTTTAGCTCTAACACTGATGATCCACCTACAAATGTGAACTGACGTTCAAAAATAAAACATTTGAAAACGGACCATTTTCCACATTTCTGAAGCATGACGTAATGGGGGGGTGTTATCTCTTTTGTCGAAAATCAGCCGTTTTTGCTCGAACATTAAATGCCTCCAAATGGTATTTAATTAACTTCCCGAGCCCCTGGAAGCATGAAAATCACTTTAAACATGCTAATTTTAGCTCTAACACTGATGATCCACCTACAAATGTGAACTGACGTTCAAAAATAAAACATTTGAAAACGGACCATTTTCCACATTTCTGAAGCATGACGTAATGGGGGGGTGTTATCTCTTTTGTCGAAAATCAGCCGTTTTTGCTCGAACATTAAATGCCTCCAAATGGTATTTAATTAACTTCCCGAGCCCCTGGAAGCATGAAAATCACTTTAAACATGCTAATTTTAGCTCTAACACTGATGATCCACCTACAAATGTGAACTGACGTTCAAAAATAAAACATTTGAAAACGGACCATTTTCCACATTTCTGAAGCATGACGTAATGGGGGGGTGTTATCTCTTTTGTCGAAAATCAGCCGTTTTTGCTCGAACATTAAATGCCTCCAAATGGTATTTAATTAACTTCCCGGGGTGAAGAAACCCTTTTTGAGAATTCAGAGTGAGTAAATTGGCCATTTTCATGCACTTTTAACCATTCCATAAATCTTGTGTTTTGGGCCCCTGGAAGCATGAAAATCACTTTAAACATGCTAATTTTAGCTCTAACACTGATGATCCACCTACAAATGTGAACTGACGTTCAAAAATAAAACATTTGAAAACGGACCATTTTCCACATTTCTGAAGCATGACGTAATGGGGGGGTGTTATCTCTTTTGTCGAAAATCAGCCGTTTTTGCTCGAACATTAAATGCCTCCAAATGGTATTTAATTAACTTCCCGAGCCCCTGGAAGCATGAAAATCACTTTAAACATGCTAATTTTAGCTCTAACACTGATGATCCACCTACAAATGTGAACTGACGTTCAAAAATAAAACATTTGAAAACGGACCATTTTCCACATTTCTGAAGCATGACGTAATGGGGGGGTGTTATCTCTTTTGTCGAAAATCAGCCGTTTTTGTTCGAACATTAAATGCCTCCAAGTGGTATTTAATTAACTTCCCGAGCCCCTGGAAGCATGAAAATCACTTTAAACATGCTAATTTTAGCTCTAACACTGATGATCCACCTACAAATGTGAACTGACGTTCAAAAATAAAACATTTGAAAACGGACCATTTTCCACATTTCTGAAGCATGACGTAATGGGGGGGTGTTATCTCTTTTGTCGAAAATCAGCCGTTTTTGCTCGAACATTAAATGCCTCCAAATGGTATTTAATTAACTTCCCGGGGTGAAGAAACCCTTTTTGAGAACTCAGAGTGAGTAAATTGGCCATTTTCATGCACTTTTAACCATTCCATAAATCTTGTGTTTTGGGCCCCTGGAAGCATGAAAATCACTTTAAACATGCTAATTTTAGCTCTAACACTGATGATCCACCTACAAATGTGAACTGACGTTCAAAAATAAAACATTTGAAAACGGACCATTTTCCACATTTCTGAAGCATGACGTAATGGGGGGGTGTTATCTCTTTTGTCGAAAATCAGCCGTTTTTGCTCGAACATTAAATGCCTCCAAATGGTATTTAATTAACTTCCCGGGGTGAAGAAACCCTTTTTGAGAACTCAGAGTGAGTAAATTGGCCATTTTCATGCACTTTTAACCATTCCATAAATCTTGTGTTTTGGGCCCCTGGAAGCATGAAAATCACTTTAAACATGCTAATTTTAGCTCTAACACTGATGATCCACCTACAAATGTGAACTGACGTTCAAAAATAAAACATTTGAAAACGGACCATTTTCCACATTTCTGAAGCATGACGTAATGGGGGGGTGTTATCTCTTTTGTCGAAAATCAGCCGTTTTTGCTCGAACATTAAATGCCTCCAAATGGTATTTAATTAACTTCCCGAGCCCCTGGAAGCATGAAAATCACTTTAAACATGCTAATTTTAGCTCTAACACTGATGATCCACCTACAAATGTGAACTGACGTTCAAAAATAAAACATTTGAAAACGGACCATTTTCCACATTTCTGAAGCATGACGTAATGGGGGGGTGTTATCTCTTTTGTCGAAAATCAGCCGTTTTTGCTCGAACATTAAATGCCTCCAAATGGTATTTAATTAACTTCCCGAGCCCCTGGAAGCATGAAAATCACTTTAAACATGCTAATTTTAGCTCTAACACTGATGATCCACCTACAAATGTGAACTGACGTTCAAAAATAAAACATTTGAAAACGGACCATTTTCCACATTTCTGAAGCATGACGTAATGGGGGGGGTGTTATCTCTTTTGTCGAAAATCAGCCGTTTTTGCTCGAACATTAAATGCATCCAAATGGTATTTAATTAACTTCCCGAGCCCCTGGAAGCATGAAAATCACTTTAAACATGCTAATTTTTGCTCTAACACTGATGATCCACCTACAAATGTGAACTGACGTTCAAAAATAAAACATTTGAAAACGGACCATTTTCCACATTTCTGAAGCATGACGTAATGGGGGGGTGTTATCTCTTTTGTCGAAAATCAGCCGTTTTTGCTCGAACATTAAATGCCTCCAAATGGTATTTAATTAACTTCCCGGGGTGAAGAAACCCTTTTTGAGAACTCAGAGTGAGTAAATTGGCCATTTTCATGCACTTTTAACCATTCCATAAATCTTGTGTTTTGGGCCCCTGGAAGCATGAAAATCACTTTAAACATGCTCATTTTAGCTCTAACACTGATGATCCACCTACAAATGTGAACTGACGTTCAAAAATAAAACATTTGAAAACGGACCATTTTCCACATTTCTGAAGCATGACGTAATGGGGGGGTGTTATCTCTTTTGTCGAAAATCAGCCGTTTTTGCTCGAACATTAAATGCCTCCAAATGGTATTTAATTAACTTCCCGAGCCCCTGGAAGCATGAAAATCACTTTAAACATGCTAATGTTAGCTCTAACACTGATGATCCACCTACAAATGTGAACTGACGTTCAAAAATAAAACATTTGAAAACGGACCATTTTCCACATTTCTGAAGCATGACGTAATGGGGGGGTGTTATCTCTTTTGTCGAAAATCAGCCGTTTTTGCTCGAACATTAAATGCCTCCAAATGGTATTTAATTAACTTCCCGGGGTGAAGAAACCCTTTTTGAGAACTCAGAGTGAGTAAATTGGCCATTTTCATGCACTTTTAACCATTCCATAAATCTTGTGTTTTGGGCCCCTGGAAGCATGAAAATCACTTTAAACATGCTAATTTTAGCTCTAACACTGATGATCCACCTACAAATGTGAACTGACGTTCAAAAATAAAACATTTGAAAACGGACCATTTTCCACATTTCTGAAGCATGACGTAATGGGGGGGTGTTATCTCTTTTGTCGAAAATCAGCCGTTTTTGCTCGAACATTAAATGCCTCCAAATGGTATTTAATTAACTTCCCGAGCCCCTGGAAGCATGAAAATCACTTTAAACATGCTAATTTTAGCTCTAACACTGATGATCCACCTACAAATGTGAACTGACGTTCAAAAATAAAACATTTGAAAACGGACCATTTTCCACATTTCTGAAGCATGACGTAATGGGGGGGTGTTATCTCTTTTGTCGAAAATCAGCCGTTTTTGCTCGAACATTAAATGCCTCCAAATGGTATTTAATTAACTTCCCGAGCCCCTGGAAGCATGAAAATCACTTTAAACATGCTAATTTTAGCTCTAACACTGATGATCCACCTACAAATGTGAACTGACGTTCAAAAATAAAACATTTGAAAACGGACCATTTTCCACATTTCTGAAGCATGACGTAATGGGGGGGGTGTTATCTCTTTTGTCGAAAATCAGCCGTTTTTGCTCGAACATTAAATGCCTCCAAATGGTATTTAATTAACTTCCCGAGCCCCTGGAAGCATGAAAATCACTTTAAACATGCTAATTTTTGCTCTAACACTGATGATCCACCTACAAATGTGAACTGACGTTCAAAAATAAAACATTTGAAAACGGACCATTTTCCACATTTCTGAAGCATGACGTAATGGGGGGGTGTTATCTCTTTTGTCGAAAATCAGCCGTTTTTGCTCGAACATTAAATGCCTCCAAATGGTATTTAATTAACTTCCCGGGGTGAAGAAACCCTTTTTGAGAACTCAGAGTGAGTAAATTGGCCATTTTCATGCACTTTTAACCATTCCATAAATCTTGTGTTTTGGGCCCCTGGAAGCATGAAAATCACTTTAAACATGCTCATTTTAGCTCTAACACTGATGATCCACCTACAAATGTGAACTGACGTTCAAAAATAAAACATTTGAAAACGGACCATTTTCCACATTTCTGAAGCATGACGTAATGGGGGGGTGTTATCTCTTTTGTCGAAAATCAGCCGTTTTTGCTCGAACATTAAATGCCTCCAAATGGTATTTAATTAACTTCCCGAGCCCCTGGAAGCATGAAAATCACTTTAAACATGCTAATTTTAGCTCTAACACTGATGATCCACCTACAAATGTGAACTGACGTTCAAAAATAAAACATTTGAAAACGGACCATTTTCCACATTTCTGAAGCATGACGTAATGGGGGGGTGTTATCTCTTTTGTCGAAAATCAGCCGTTTTTGCTCGAACATTAAATGCCTCCAAATGGTATTTAATTAACTTCCCGAGCCCCTGGAAGCATGAAAATCACTTTAAACATGCTAATTTTAGCTCTAACACTGATGATCCACCTACAAATGTGAACTGACGTTCAAAAATAAAACATTTGAAAACGGACCATTTTCCACATTTCTGAAGCATGACGTAATGGGGGGGTGTTATCTCTTTTGTCGAATATCAGCCGTTTTTGCTCGAACATTAAATGCCTCCAAATGGTATTTAATTAACTTCCCGGGGTGAAGAAACCCTTTTTGAGAACTCAGAGTGAGTAAATTGGCCATTTTCATGCACTTTTAACCATTCCATAAATCTTGTGTTTTGGGCCCCTGGAAGCATGAAAATCACTTTAAACATGCTAATTTTAGCTCTAACACTGATGATCCACCTACAAATGTGAACTGACGTTCAAAAATAAAACATTTGAAAACGGACCATTTTCCACATTTCTGAAGCATGACGTAATGGGGGGGTGTTATCTCTTTTGTCGAAAATCTGCCGTTTTTGCTCGAACATTAAATGCCTCCAAATGGTATTTAATTAACTTCCCGAGCCCCTGGAAGCATGAAAATCACTTTAAACATGCTAATTTTAGCTCTAACACTGATGATCCACCTACAAATGTGAACTGACGTTCAAAAATAAAACATTTGAAAACGGACCATTTTCCACATTTCTGAAGCATGACGTAATGGGGGGGTGTTATCTCTTTTGTCGAAAATCAGCCGTTTTTGCTCGAACATTAAATGCCTCCAAATGGTATTTAATTAACTTCCCGAGCCCCTGGAAGCATGAAAATCACTTTAAACATGCTAATTTTAGCTCTAACACTGATGATCCACCTACAAATGTGAACTGACGTTCAAAAATAAAACATTTGAAAACGGACCATTTTCCACATTTCTGAAGCATGACGTAATGGGGGGGTGTTATCTCTTTTGTCGAAAATCAGCAGTTTTTGCTCGAACATTAAATGCCTCCAAATGGTATTTAATTAACTTCCCGGGGTGAAGAAACCCTTTTTGAGAACTCAGAGTGAGTAAATTGGCCATTTTCATGCACTTTTAACCATTCCATAAATCTTGTGTTTTGGGCCCCTGGAAGCATGAAAATCACTTTAAACATGCTAATTTTAGCTCTAACACTGATGATCCACCTACAAATGTGAACTGACGTTCAAAAATAAAACATTTGAAAACGGACCATTTTCCACATTTCTGAAGCATGACGTAATGGGGGGGTGTTATCTCTTTTGTCGAAAATCAGCCGTTTTTGCTCGAACATTAAATGCCTCCAAATGGTATTTAATTAACTTCCCGAGCCCCTGGAAGCATGAAAATCACTTTAAACATGCTAATTTTAGCTCTAACACTGATGATCCACCTACAAATGTGAACTGACGTTCAAAAATAAAACATTTGAAAACGGACCATTTTCCACATTTCTGAAGCATGACGTAATGGGGGGGTGTTATCTCTTTTGTCGAAAATCAGCCGTTTTTGCTCGAACATTAAATGCCTCCAAATGGTATTTAATTAACTTCCCGAGCCCCTGGAAGCATGAAAATCACTTTAAACATGCTAATTTTAGCTCTAACACTGATGATCCACCTACAAATGTGAACTGACGTTCAAAAATAAAACATTTGAAAACGGACCATTTTCCACGTTTCTGAAGCATGACGTAATGGGGGGGTGTTATCTCTTTTGTCGAAAATCAGCCGTTTTTGCTCGAACATTAAATGCCTCCAAATGGTATTTAATTAACTTCCCGGGGTGAAAAAACCCTTTTTGAGAACTCAGAGTGAGTAAATTGGCCATTTTCATGCACTTTTAACCATTCCATAAATCTTGTGTTTTGGGCCCCTGGAAGCATGAAAATCACTTTAAACATGCTAATTTTAGCTCTAACACTGATGATCCACCTACAAATGTGAACTGACGTTCAAAAATAAAACATTTGAAAACGGACCATTTTCCACATTTCTGAAGCATGACGTAATGGGGGGGTGTTATCTCTTTTGTCGAAAATCAGCCGTTTTTGCTCGAACATTAAATGCCTCCAAATGGTATTTAATTAACTTCCCGAGCCCCTGGAAGCATGAAAATCACTTTAAACATGCTAATTTTAGCTCTAACACTGATGATCCACCTACAAATGTGAACTGACGTTCAAAAATAAAACATTTGAAAACGGACCATTTTCCACATTTCTGAAGCATGACGTAATGGGGGGTGTTATCTCTTTTGTCGAAAATCTGCCGTTTTTGCTCGAACATTAAATGCCTCCAAATGGTATTTAATTAACTTCCCGAGCCCCTGGAAGCATGAAAATCACTTTAAACATGCTAATTTTAGCTCTAACACTGATGATCCACCTACAAATGTGAACTGACGTTCAAAAATAAAACATTTGAAAACGGACCATTTTCCACATTTCTGAAGCATGACGTAATGGGGGGGTGTTATCTCTTTTGTCGAAAATCAGCCGTTTTTGCTCGAACATTAAATGCCTCCAAATGGTATTTAATTAACTTCCCGAGCCCCTGGAAGCATGAAAATCACTTTAAACATGCTAATTTTAGCTCTAACACTGATGATCCACCTACAAATGTGAACTGACGTTCAAAAATAAAACATTTGAAAACGGACCATTTTCCACGTTTCTGAAGCATGACGTAATGGGGGGGTGTTATCTCTTTTGTCGAAAATCAGCCGTTTTTGCTCGAACATTAAATGCCTCCAAATGGTATTTAATTAACTTCCCGGGGTGAAGAAACCCTTTTTGAGAACTCAGAGTGAGTAAATTGGCCATTTTCATGCACTTTTAACCATTCCATAAATCTTGTGTTTTGGGCCCCTGGAAGCATGAAAATCACTTTAAACATGCTAATTTTAGCTCTAACACTGATGATCCACCTACAAATGTGAACTGACGTTCAAAAATAAAACATTTGAAAACGGACCATTTTCCACGTTTCTGAAGCATGACGTAATGGGGGGGTGTTATCTCTTTTGTCGAAAATCAGCCGTTTTTGCTCGAACATTAAATGCCTCCAAATGGTATTTAATTAACTTCCCGGGGTGAAGAAACCCTTTTTGAGAACTCAGAGTGAGTAAATTGGCCATTTTCATGCACTTTTAACCATTCCATAAATCTTGTGTTTTGGGCCCCTGGAAGCATGAAAATCACTTTAAACATGCTAATTTTAGCTCTAACACTGATGATCCACCTACAAATGTGAACTGACGTTCAAAAATAAAACATTTGAAAACGGACCATTTTCCACATTTCTGAAGCATGACGTAATGGGGGGGTGTTATCTCTTTTGTCGAAAATCAGCCGTTTTTGCTCGAACATTAAATGCCTCCAAATGGTATTTAATTAACTTCCCGGGGTGAAGAAACCCTTTTTGAGAACTCAGAGTGAGTAAATTGGCCATTTTCATGCACTTTTAACCATTCCATAAATCTTGTGTTTTGGGCCCCTGGAAGCATGAAAATCACTTTAAACATGCTAATTTTAGCTCTAACACTGATGATCCACCTACAAATGTGAACTGACGTTCAAAAATAAAACATTTGAAAACGGACCATTTTCCACATTTCTGAAGCATGACGTAATGGGGGGGTGTTATCTCTTTTGTCGAAAATCAGCCGTTTTTGCTCGAACATTAAATGCCTCCAAATGGTATTTAATTAACTTCCCGAGCCCCTGGAAGCATGAAAATCACTTTAAACATGCTAATTTTAGCTCTAACACTGATGATCCACCTACAAATGTGAACTGACGTTCAAAAATAAAACATTTGAAAACGGACCATTTTCCACATTTCTGAAGCATGACGTAATGGGGGGGTGTTATCTCTTTTGTCGAAAATCAGCCGTTTTTGCTCGAACATTAAATGCCTCCAAATGGTATTTAATTAACTTCCCGAGCCCCTGGAAGCATGAAAATCACTTTAAACATGCTAATTTTAGCTCTAACACTGATGATCCACCTACAAATGTGAACTGACGTTCAAAAATAAAACATTTGAAAACGGACCATTTTCCACATTTCTGAAGCATGACGTAATGGGGGGGTGTTATCTCTTTTGTCGAAAATCAGCCGTTTTTGCTCGAACATTAAATGCCTCCAAATGGTATTTAATTAACTTCCCGGGGTGAAGAAACCCTTTTTGAGAACTCAGAGTGAGTAAATTGGCCATTTTCATGCACTTTTAACCATTCCATAAATCTTGTGTTTTGGGCCCCTGGAAGCATGAAAATCACTTTAAACATGCTAATTTTAGCTCTAACACTGATGATCCACCTACAAATGTGAACTGACGTTCAAAAATAAAACATTTGAAAACGGACCATTTTCCACATTTCTGAAGCATGACGTAATGGGGGGGTGTTATCTCTTTTGTCGAAAATCAGCCGTTTTTGCTCGAACATTAAATGCCTCCAAATGGTATTTAATTAACTTCCCGAGCCCCTGGAATCATGAAAATCACTTTAAACATGCTAATTTTAGCTCTAACACTGATGATCCACCTACAAATGTGAACTGACGTTCAAAAATAAAACATTTGAAAACGGACCATTTTCCACATTTCTGAAGCATGACGTAATGGGGGGGTGTTATCTCTTTTGTCGAAAATCAGCCGTTTTTGCTCGAACATTAAATGCCTCCAAATGGTATTTAATTAACTTCCCGAGCCCCTGGAAGCATGAAAATCACTTTAAACATGCTAATTTTAGCTCTAACACTGATGATCCACCTACAAATGTGAACTGACGTTCAAAAATAAAACATTTGAAAACGGACCATTTTCCACATTTCTGAAGCATGACGTAATGGGGGGGTGTTATCTCTTTTGTCGAAAATCAGCCGTTTTTGCTCGAACATTAAATGCCTCCAAATGGTATTTAATTAACTTCCCGGGGTGAAGAAACCCTTTTTGAGAACTCAGAGTGAGTAAATTGGCCATTTTCATGCACTTTTAACCATTCCATAAATCTTGTGTTTTGGGCCCCTGGAAGCATGAAAATCACTTTAAACATGCTAATTTTAGCTCTAACACTGATGATCCACCTACAAATGTGAACTGACGTTCAAAAATAAAACATTTGAAAACGGACCATTTTCCACATTTCTGAAGCATGACGTAATGGGGGGGTGTTATCTCTTTTGTCGAAAATCAGCCGTTTTTGCTCGAACATTAAATGCCTCCAAATGGTATTTAATTAACTTCCCGAGCCCCTGGAAGCATGAAAATCACTTTAAACATGCTAATTTTAGCTCTAACACTGATGATCCACCTACAAATGTGAACTGACGTTCAAAAATAAAACATTTGAAAACGGACCATTTTCCACATTTCTGAAGCATGACGTAATGGGGGGGTGTTATCTCTTTTGTCGAAAATCAGCCGTTTTTGCTCGAACATTAAATGCCTCCAAATGGTATTTAATTAACTTCCCGGGGTGAAGAAACCCTTTTTGAGAACTCAGAGTGAGTAAATTGGCCATTTTCATGCACTTTTAACCATTCCATAAATCTTGTGTTTTGGGCCCCTGGAAGCATGAAAATCACTTTAAACATGCTAATTTTAGCTCTAACACTGATGATCCACCTACAAATGTGAACTGACGTTCAAAAATAAAACATTTGAAAACGGACCATTTTCCACATTTCTGAAGCATGACGTAATGGGGGGGTGTTATCTCTTTTGTCGAAAATCAGCCGTTTTTGCTCGAACATTAAATGCCTCCAAATGGTATTTAATTAACTTCCCGAGCCCCTGGAAGCATGAAAATCACTTTAAACATGCTAATTTTAGCTCTAACACTGATGATCCACCTACAAATGTGAACTGACGTTCAAAAATAAAACATTTGAAAACGGACCATTTTCCACATTTCTGAAGCATGACGTAATGGGGGGGTGTTATCTCTTTTGTCGAAAATCAGCCGTTTTTGCTCGAACATTAAATGCCTCCAAATGGTATTTAATTAACTTCCCGAGCCCCTGGAAGCATGAAAATCTCTTTAAACATGCTAATTTTAGCTCTAACACTGATGATCCACCTACAAATGTGAACTGACGTTCAAAAATAAAACATTTGAAAACGGACCATTTTCCACATTTCTGAAGCATGACGTAATGGGGGGGTGTTATCTCTTTTGTCGAAAATCAGCCGTTTTTGCTCGAACATTAAATGCCTCCAAATGGTATTTAATTAACTTCCCGGGGTGAAGAAACCCTTTTTGAGAACTCAGAGTGAGTAAATTGGCCATTTTCATGCACTTTTAACCATTCCATAAATCTTGTGTTTTGGGCCCCTGGAAGCATGAAAATCACTTTAAACATGCTAATTTTAGCTCTAACACTGATGATCCACCTACAAATGTGAACTGACGTTCAAAAATAAAACATTTGAAAACGGACCATTTTCCACATTTCTGAAGCATGACGTAATGGGGGGGTGTTATCTCTTTTGTCGAAAATCAGCCGTTTTTGCTCGAACATTAAATGCCTCCAAATGGTATTTAATTAACTTCCCGAGCCCCTGGAAGCATGAAAATCACTTTAAACATGCTAATTTTAGCTCTAACACTGATGATCCACCTACAAATGTGAACTGACGTTCAAAAATAAAACATTTGAAAACGGACCATTTTCCACATTTCTGAAGCATGACGTAATGGGGGGGTGTTATCTCTTTTGTCGAAAATCAGCCGTTTTTGCTCGAACATTAAATGCCTCCAAATGGTATTTAATTAACTTCCCGGGGTGAAGAAACCCTTTTTGAGAACTCAGAGTGAGTAAATTGGCCATTTTCATGCACTTTTAACCATTCCATAAATCTTGTGTTTTGGGCCCCTGGAAGCATGAAAATCACTGTAAACATGCTAATTTTAGCTCTAACACTGATGATCCACCTACAAATGTGAACTGACGTTCAAAAATAAAACATTTGAAAACGGACCATTTTCCACATTTCTGAAGCATGACGTAATGGGGGGGTGTTATCTCTTTTGTCGAAAATCAGCCGTTTTTGCTCGAACATTAAATGCCTCCAAATGGTATTTAATTAACTTCCCGAGCCCCTGGAAGCATGAAAATCACTTTAAACATGCTAATTTTAGCTCTAACACTGATGATCCACCTACAAATGTGAACTGACGTTCAAAAATAAAACATTTGAAAATGGACCATTTTTCACATTTCTGAAGCATGACGTAATGGGGGGGTGTTATCTCTTTTGTCGAAAATCAGCCGTTTTTGCTCGAACATTAAATGCCTCCAAATGGTATTTAATTAACTTCCCGAGCCCCTGGAAGCATGAAAATCACTTTAAACATGCTAATTTTAGCTCTAACACTGATGATCCACCTACAAATGTGAACTGAGGTTCAAAAATAAAACATTTGAAAACGGACCATTTTCCACATTTCTGAAGCATGACGTAATGGGGGGGTGTTATCTCTTTTGTCGAAAATCAGCCGTTTTTGCTCGAACATTAAATGCCTCCAAATGGTATTTAATTAACTTCCCGGGGTGAAGAAACCCTTTTTGAGAACTCAGAGTGAGTAAATTGGCCATTTTCATGCACTTTTAACCATTCCATAAATCTTGTGTTTTGGGCCCCTGGAAGCATGAAAATCACTTTAAACATGCTAATTTTAGCTCTAACACTGATGATCCACCTACAAATGTGAACTGACGTTCAAAAATAAAACATTTGAAAACGGACCATTTTCCACATTTCTGAAGCATGACGTAATGGGGGGGTGTTATCTCTTTTGTCGAAAATCAGCCGTTTTTGCTCGAACATTAAATGCCTCCAAATGGTATTTAATTAACTTCCCGAGCCCCTGGAAGCATGAAAATCACTTTAAACATGCTAATTTTAGCTCTAACACTGATGATCCACCTACAAATGTGAACTGACGTTCAAAAATAAAACATTTGAAAACGGACCATTTTCCACATTTCTGAAGCATGACGTAATGGGGGGGTGTTATCTCTTTTGTCGAAAATCAGCCGTTTTTGCTCGAACATTAAATGCCTCCAAATGGTATTTCATTAACTTCCCGAGCCCCTGGAAGCATGAAAATCACTTTAAACATGCTAATTTTAGCTCTAACACTGATGATCCACCTACAAATGTGAACTGACGTTCAAAAATAAAACATTTGAAAACGGACCATTTTCCACATTTCTGAAGCATGACGTAATGGGGGGGTGTTATCTCTTTTGTCGAAAATCAGCCGTTTTTGCTCGAACATTAAATGCCTCCAAATGGTATTTAATTAACTTCCCGAGCCCCTGGAAGCATGAAAATCACTTTAAACATGCTAATTTTAGCTCTAACACTGATGATCCACCTACAAATGTGAACTGACGTTCAAAAATAAAACATTTGAAAACGGACCATTTTCCACATTTCTGAAGCATGACGTAATGGGGGGGTGTTATCTCTTTTGTCGAAAATCAGCCGTTTTTGCTCGAACATTAAATGCCTCCAAATGGTATTTAATTAACTTCCCGAGCCCCTGGAAGCATGAAAATCACTTTAAACATGCTAATTTTAGCTCTAACACTGATGATCCACCTACAAATGTGAACTGACGTTCAAAAATAAAACATTTGAAAACGGACCATTTTCCACATTTCTGAAGCATGACGTAATGGGGGGGTGTTATCTCTTTTGTCGAAAATCAGCCGTTTTTGCTCGAACATTAAATGCCTCCAAATGGTATTTAATTAACTTCCCGAGCCCCTGGAAGCATGAAAATCACTTTAAACATGCTAATTTTAGCTCTAACACTGATGATCCACCTACAAATGTGAACTGACGTTCAAAAATAAAACATTTGAAAACGGACCATTTTCCACATTTCTGAAGCATGACGTAATGGGGGGGTGTTATCTCTTTTGTCGAAAATCAGCCGTTTTTGCTCGAACATTAAATGCCTCCAAATGGTATTTAATTAACTTCCCGAGCCCCTGGAAGCATGAAAATCACTTTAAACATGCTAATTTTAGCTCTAACACTGATGATCCACCTACAAATGTGAACTGACGTTCAAAAATAAAACATTTGAAAACGGACCATTTTTCACATTTCTGAAGCATGACGTAATGGGGGGGTGTTATCTCTTTTGTCGAAAATCAGCCGTTTTTGCTCGAACATTAAATGCCTCCAAATGGTATTTAATTAACTTCCCGGGGTGAAGAAACCCTTTTTGAGAACTCAGAGTGAGTAAATTGGCCATTTTCATGCACTTTTAACCATTCCATAAATCTTGTGTTTTGGGCCCCTGGAAGCATGAAAATCACTTTAAATATGCTAATTTTAGCTCTAACACTGATGATCCACCTACAAATGTGAACTGACGTTCAAAAATAAAACATTTGAAAACGGACCATTTTCCACATTTCTGAAGCATGACGTAATGGGGGGGTGTTATCTCTTTTGTCGAAAATCAGCCGTTTTTGCTCGAACATTAAATGCCTCCAAATGGTATTTAATTAACTTCCCGAGCCCCTGGAAGCATGAAAATCACTTTAAACATGCTAATTTTAGCTCTAACACTGATGATCCACCTACAAATGTGAACTGACGTTCAAAAATAAAACATTTGAAAACGGACCATTTTCCACATTTCTGAAGCATGACGTAATGGGGGGGTGTTATCTCTTTTGTCGAAAATCAGCCGTTTTTGCTCGAACATTAAATGCCTCCAAATGGTATTTAATTAACTTCCCGGGGTGAAGAAACCCTTTTTGAGAACTCAGAGTGAGTAAATTGGCCATTTTCATGCACTTTTAACCATTCCATAAATCTTGTGTTTTGGGCCCCTGGAAGCATGAAAATCACTTTAAACATGCTAATTTTAGCTCTAACACTGATGATCCACCTACAAATGTGAACTGACGTTCAAAAATAAAACATTTGAAAACGGACCATTTTCCACATTTCTGAAGCATGACGTAATGGGGGGGTGTTATCTCTTTTGTCGAAAATCAGCCGTTTTTGCTCGAACATTAAATGCCTCCAAATGGTATTTAATTAACTTCCCGGGGTGAAGAAACCCTTTTTGAGAACTCAGAGTGAGTAAATTGGCCATTTTCATGCACTTTTAACCATTCCATAAATCTTGTGTTTTGGGCCCCTGGAAGCATGAAAATCACTTTAAACATGCTAATTTTAGCTCTAACACTGATGATCCACCTACAAATGTGAACTGACGTTCAAAAATAAAACATTTGAAAACGGACCATTTTCCACATTTCTGAAGCATGACGTAATGGGGGGGTGTTATCTCTTTTGTCGAAAATCAGCCGTTTTTGCTCGAACATTAAATGCCTCCAAATGGTATTTAATTAACTTCCCGGGGTGAAGAAACCCTTTTTGAGAACTCAGAGTGAGTAAATTGGCCATTTTCATGCACTTTTAACCATTCCATAAATCTTGTGTTTTGGGCCCCTGGAAGCATGAAAATCACTTTAAACATGCTAATTTTAGCTCTAACACTGATGATCCACCTACAAATGTGAACTGACGTTCAAAAATAAAACATTTGAAAACGGACCATTTTCCACATTTCTGAAGCATGACGTAATGGGGGGGTGTTATCTCTTTTGTCGAAAATCAGCCGTTTTTGCTCGAACATTAAATGCCTCCAAATGGTATTTAATTAACTTCCCGAGCCCCTGGAAGCATGAAAATCACTTTAAACATGCTAATTTTAGCTCTAACACTGATGATCCACCTACAAATGTGAACTGACGTTCAAAAATAAAACATTTGAAAACGGACCATTTTCCACATTTCTGAAGCATGACGTAATGGGGGGGTGTTATCTCTTTTGTCGAAAATCAGCCGTTTTTGCTCGAACATTAAATGCCTCCAAATGGTATTTAATTAACTTCCCGAGCCCCTGGAAGCATGAAAATCACGTTAAACATGCTAATTTTAGCTCTAACACTGATGATCCACCTACAAATGTGAACTGACGTTCAAAAATAAAACATTTGAAAACGGACCATTTTCCACATTTCTGAAGCATGACGTAATGGGGGGGTGTTATCTCTTTTGTCGAAAATCAGCCGTTTTTGCTCGAACATTAAATGCCTCCAAATGGTATTTAATTAACTTCCCGAGCCCCTGGAAGCATGAAAATCACTTTAAACATGCTAATTTTAGCTCTAACACTGATGATCCACCTACAAATGTGAACTGACGTTCAAAAATAAAACATTTGAAAACGGACCATTTTCCACATTTCTGAAGCATGACGTAATGGGGGGGTGTTATCTCTTTTGTCGAAAATCAGCCGTTTTTGCTCGAACATTAAATGCCTCCAAATGGTATTTAATTAACTTCCCGAGCCCCTGGAAGCATGAAAATCACTTTAAACATGCTAATTTTAGCTCTAACACTGATGATCCACCTACAAATGTGAACTGACGTTCAAAAATAAAACATTTGAAAACGGACCATTTTCCACATTTCTGAAGCATGACGTAATGGGGGGTGTTATCTCTTTTGTCGAAAATCAGCCGTTTTTGCTCGAACATTAAATGCCTCCAAATGGTATTTAATTAACTTCCCGAGCCCCTGGAAGCATGAAAATCACTTTAAACATGCTAATTTTAGCTCTAACACTGATGATCCACCTACAAATGTGAACTGACGTTCAAAAATAAAACATTTGAAAACGGACCATTTTCCACATTTCTGAAGCATGACGTAATGGGGGGGTGTTATCTCTTTTGTCGAAAATCAGCCGTTTTTGCTCGAACATTAAATGCCTCCAAATGGTATTTAATTAACTTCCCGAGCCCCTGGAAGCATGAAAATCACTTTAAACGTGCTAATTTTAGCTCTAACACTGATGATCCACCTACAAATGTGAACTGACGTTCAAAAATAAAACATTTGAAAACGGACCATTTTCCACATTTCTGAAGCATGACGTAATGGGGGGGTGTTATCTCTTTTGTCGAAAATCAGCCGTTTTTGCTCGAACATTAAATGCCTCCAAATGGTATTTAATTAACTTCCCGAGCCCCTGGAAGCATGAAAATCACTTTAAACATGCTAATTTTAGCTCTAACACTGATGATCCACCTACAAATGTGAACTGACGTTCAAAAATAAAACATTTGAAAACGGACCATTTTCCACATTTCTGAAGCATGACGTAATGGGGGGGTGTTATCTCTTTTGTCGAAAATCAGCCGTTTTTGCTCGAACATTAAATGCCTCCAAATGGTATTTAATTAACTTCCCGGGGTGAAGAAACCCTTTTTGAGAACTCAGAGTGAGTAAATTGGCCATTTTCATGCACTTTTAACCATTCCATAAATCTTGTGTTTTGGGCCCCTGGAAGCATGAAAATCACTTTAAACATGCTAATTTTAGCTCTAACACTGATGATCCACCTACAAATGTGAACTGACGTTCAAAAATAAAACATTTGAAAACGGACCATTTTCCACATTTCTGAAGCATGACGTAATGGGGGGGTGTTATCTCTTTTGTCGAAAATCAGCCGTTTTTGCTCGAACATTAAATGCCTCCAAATGGTATTTAATTAACTTCCCGAGCCCCTGGAAGCATGAAAATCACTTTAAACATGCTAATTTTAGCTCTAACACTGATGATCCACCTACAAATGTGAACTGACGTTCAAAAATAAAACATTTGAAAACGGACCATTTTCCACATTTCTGAAGCATGACGTAATGGGGGGGTGTTATCTCTTTTGTCGAAAATCAGCCGTTTTTGCTCGAACATTAAATGCCTCCAAATGGTATTTAATTAACTTCCCGGGGTGAAGAAACCCTTTTTGAGAACTCAGAGTGAGTAAATTGGCCATTTTCATGCACTTTTAACCATTCCATAAATCTTGTGTTTTGGGCCCCTGGAAGCATGAAAATCACTTTAAACATGCTAATTTTAGCTCTAACACTGATGATCCACCTACAAATGTGAACTGACGTTCAAAAATAAAACATTTGAAAACGGACCATTTTCCACATTTCTGAAGCATGACGTAATGGGGGGGTGTTATCTCTTTTGTCGAAAATCAGCCGTTTTTGCTCGAACATTAAATGCCTCGAAATGGTATTTAATTAACTTCCCGAGCCCCTGGAAGCATGAAAATCACTTTAAACATGCTAATTTTAGCTCTAACACTGATGATCCACCTACAAATGTGAACTGACGTTCAAAAATAAAACATTTGAAAACGGACCATTTTCCACATTTCTGAAGCATGACGTAATGGGAGGGTGTTATCTCTTTTGTCGAAAATTAGCCGTTTTTGCTCGAACATTAAATGCCTCCAAATGGTATTTAATTAACTTCCCGGGGTGAAGAAACCCTTTTTGAGAACTCAGAGTGAGTAAATTGGCCATTTTCATGCACTTTTAACCATTCCATAAATCTTGTGTTTTGGGCCCCTGGAAGCATGAAAATCACTTTAAACATGCTAATTTTAGCTCTAACACTGATGATCCACCTACAAATGTGAACTGACGTTCAAAAATAAAACATTTGAAAACGGACCATTTTCCACATTTCTGAAGCATGACGTAATGGGGGGGTGTTATCTCTTTTGTCGAAAATCAGCCGTTTTTGCTCGAACATTAAATGCCTCCAAATGGTATTTAATTAACTTCCCGAGCCCCTGGAAGCATGAAAATCACTTTAAACATGCTAATTTTAGCTCTAACACTGATGATCCACCTACAAATGTGAACTGACGTTCAAAAATAAAACATTTGAAAACGGACCATTTTCCACATTTCTGAAGCATGACGTAATGGGGGGTGTTATCTCTTTTGTCGAAAATCAGCCGTTTTTGCTCGAACATTAAATGCCTCCAAATGGTATTTAATTAACTTCCCGGGGTGAAGAAACCCTTTTTGAGAACTCAGAGTGAGTAAATTGGCCATTTTCATGCACTTTTAACCATTCCATAAATCTTGTGTTTTGGGCCCCTGGAAGCATGAAAATCACTTTAAACATGCTAATTTTAGCTCTAACACTGATGATCCACCTACAAATGTGAACTGACGTTCAAAAATAAAACATTTGAAAACGGACCATTTTCCACATTTCTGAAGCATGACGTAATGGGGGGGTGTTATCTCTTTTGTCGAAAATCAGCCGTTTTTGCTCGAACATTAAATGCCTCCAAATGGTATTTAATTAACTTCCCGAGCCCCTGGAAGCATGAAAATCACTTTAAACATGCTAATTTTAGCTCTAACACTGATGATCCACCTACAAATGTGAACTGACGTTCAAAAATAAAACATTTGAAAACGGACCATTTTCCACATTTCTGAAGCATGACGTAATGGGGGGGTGTTATCTCTTTTGTCGAAAATCAGCAGTTTTTGCTCGAACATTAAATGCCTCCAAATGGTATTTAATTAACTTCCCGAGCCCCTGGAAGCATGAAAATCACTTTAAACATGCTAATTTTAGCTCTAACACTGATGATCCACCTACAAATGTGAACTGACGTTCAAAAATAAAACATTTGAAAACGGACCATTTTCCACATTTCTGAAGCATGACGTAATGGGGGGGTGTTATCTCTTTAGTCGAAAATCAGCCGTTTTTGCTCGAACATTAAATGCCTCCAAATGGTATTTAATTAACTTCCCGAGCCCCTGGAAGCATGAAAATCACTTTAAACATGCTAATTTTAGCTCTAACACTGATGATCCACCTACAAATGTGAACTGACGTTCAAAAATAAAACATTTGAAAACGGACCATTTTCCACATTTCTGAAGCATAACGTAATGGGGGGGTGTTATCTCTTTTGTCGAAAATCAGCCGTTTTTGCTCGAACATTAAATGCCTCCAAATGGTATTTAATTAACTTCCCGAGCCCCTGGAAGCATGAAAATCACTTTAAACATGCTAATTTTAGCTCTAACACTGATGATCCACCTACAAATGTGAACTGACGTTCAAAAATAAAACATTTGAAAACGGACCATTTTCCACATTTCTGAAGCATGACGTAATGGGGGGGTGTTATCTCTTTTGTCGAAAATCAGCCGTTTTTGCTCGAACATTAAATGCCTCCAAATGGTATTTAATTAACTTCCCGGGGTGAAGAAACCCTTTTTGAGAACTCAGAGTGAGTAAATTGGCCATTTTCATGCACTTTTAACCATTCCATAAATCTTGTGTTGGGCCCCTGGAAGCATGAAAATCACTTTAAACATGCTAATTTTAGCTCTAACACTGATGATCCACCTACAAATGTGAACTGACGTTCAAAAATAAAACATTTGAAAACGGACCATTTTCCACATTTCTGAAGCATGACGTAATGGGGGGGTGTTATCTCTTTTGTCGAAAATCAGCCGTTTTTGCTCGAACATTAAATGCCTCCAAATGGTATTTAATTAACTTCCCGAGCCCCTGGAAGCATGAAAATCACTTTAAACATGCTAATTTTAGCTCTAACACTGATGATCCACCTACAAATGTGAACTGACGTTCAAAAATAAAACATTTGAAAACGGACCATTTTCCACATTTCTGAAGCATGACGTAATGGGGGGGTGTTATCTCTTTTGTCGAAAATCAGCCGTTTTTGCTCGAACATTAAATGCCTCCAAATGGTATTTAATTAACTTCCCGAGCCCCTGGAAGCATGAAAATCACTTTAAACATGCTAATTTTAGCTCTAACACTGATGATCCACCTACAAATGTGAACTGACGTTCAAAAATAAAACATTTGAAAACGGACCATTTTCCACATTTCTGAAGCATGACGTAATGGGGGGGTGTTATCTCTTTTGTCGAAAATCAGCCGTTTTTGCTCGAACATTAAATGCCTCCAAATGGTATTTAATTAACTTCCCGAGCCCCTGGAAGCATGAAAATCACTTTAAACATGCTAATTTTAGCTCTAACACTGATGATCCACCTACAAATGTGAACTGACGTTCAAAAATAAAACATTTGAAAACGGACCATTTTCCACATTTCTGAAGCATGACGTAATGGGGGGGTGTTATCTCTTTTGTCGAAAATCAGCCGTTTTTGCTCGAACATTAAATGCCTCCAAATGGTATTTAATTAACTTCCCGAGCCCCTGGAAGCATGAAAATCACTTTAAACATGCTAATTTTAGCTCTAACACTGATGATCCACCTACAAATGTGACCTGACGTTCAAAAATAAAACATTTGAAAACGGACCATTTTCCACATTTCTGAAGCATGACGTAATGGGGGGGTGTTATCTCTTTTGTCGAAAATCAGCCGTTTTTGCTCGAACATTAAATGCCTCCAAATGGTATTTAATTAACTTCCCGAGCCCCTGGAAGCATGAAAATCACTTTAAACATGCTAATTTTAGCTCTAACACTGATGATCCACCTACAAATGTGAACTGACGTTCAAAAATAAAACATTTGAAAACGGACCATTTTCCACATTTCTGAAGCATGACGTAATGGGGGGGTGTTATCTCTTTTGTCGAAAATCAGCCGTTTTTGCTCGAACATTAAATGCCTCCAAATGGTATTTAATTAACTTCCCGGGGTGAAGAAACCCTTTTTGAGAACTCAGAGTGAGTAAATTGGCCATTTTCATGCACTTTTAACCATTCCATAAATCTTGTGTTTTGGGCCCCTGGAAGCATGAAAATCACTTTAAACATGCTAATTTTAGCTCTAACACTGATGATCCACCTACAAATGTGAACTGACGTTCAAAAATAAAACATTTGAAAACGGACCATTTTCCACATTTCTGAAGCATGACGTAATGGGGGGGTGTTATCTCTTTTGTCGAAAATCAGCCGTTTTTGCTCGAACATTAAATGCCTCCAAATGGTATTTAATTAACTTCCCGAGCCCCTGGAAGCATGAAAATCACTTTAAACATGCTAATTTTAGCTCTAACACTTCTGATCCACCTACAAATGTGAACTGACGTTCAAAAATAAAACATTTGAAAACGGACCATTTTCCACATTTCTGAAGCATGACGTAATGGGGGGGTGTTATCTCTTTTGTCGAAAATCAGCCGTTTTTGCTCGAACATTAAATGCCTCCAAATGGTATTTAATTAACTTCCCGAGCCCCTGGAAGCATGAAAATCACTTTAAACATGCTAATTTTAGCTCTAACACTGATGATCCACCTACAAATGTGAACTGACGTTCAAAAATAAAACATTTGAAAACGGACCATTTTCCACATTTCTGAAGCATGACGTAATGGGGGGGTGTTATCTCTTTTGTCGAAAATCAGCCGTTTTTGCTCGAACATTAAATGCCTCCAAATGGTATTTAATTAACTTCCCGAGCCCCTGGAAGCATGAAAATCACTTTAAACATGCTAATTTTAGCTCTAACACTGATGATCCACCTACAAATGTGAACTGACGTTCAAAAATAAAACATTTGAAAACGGACCATTTTCCACATTTCTGAAGCATGACGTAATGGGGGGGTGTTATCTCTTTTGTCGAAAATCAGCCGTTTTTGCTCGAACATTAAATGCCTCCAAATGGTATTTAATTAACTTCCCGAGCCCCTGGAAGCATGAAAATCACTTTAAACATGCTAATTTTAGCTCTAACACTGATGATCCACCTACAAATGTGAACTGACGTTCAAAAATAAAACATTTGAAAACGGACCATTTTTCACATTTCTGAAGCATGACGTAATGGGGGGGTGTTATCTCTTTTGTCGAAAATCAGCCGTTTTTGCTCGAACATTAAATGCCTCCAAATGGTATTTAATTAACTTCCCGGGGTGAAGAAACCCTTTTTGAGAACTCAGAGTGAGTAAATTGGCCATTTTCATGCACTTTTAACCATTCCATAAATCTTGTGTTTTGGGCCCCTGGAAGCATGAAAATCACTTTAAACATGCTAATTTTAGCTCTAACACTGATGATCCACCTACAAATGTGAACTGACGTTCAAAAATAAAACATTTGAAAACGGACCATTTTCCACATTTCTGAAGCATGACGTAATGGGGGGGTGTTATCTCTTTTGTCGAAAATCAGCCGTTTTTGCTCGAACATTAAATGCCTCCAAATGGTATTTAATTAACTTCCCGAGCCCCTGGAAGCATGAAAATCACTTTAAACATGCTAATTTTAGCTCTAACACTGATGATCCACCTACAAATGTGAACTGACGTTCAAAAATAAAACATTTGAAAACGGACCATTTTCCACATTTCTGAAGCATGACGTAATGGGGGGGTGTTATCTCTTTTGTCGAATATCAGCCGTTTTTGCTCGAACATTAAATGCCTCCAAATGGTATTTAATTAACTTCCCGAGCCCCTGGAAGCATGAAAATCACTTTAAACATGCTAATTTTAGCTCTAACACTGATGATCCACCTACAAATGTGAACTGACGTTCAAAAATAAAACATTTGAAAACGGACCATTTTCCACATTTCTGAAGCATGACGTAATGGGGGGGTGTTATCTCTTTTGTCGAAAATCAGCCGTTTTTGCTCGAACATTAAATGCCTCCAAATGGTATTTAGTTTACTTCCCGAGCCCCTGGAAGCATGAAAATCACTTTAAACATGCTAATTTTAGCTCTAACACTGATGATCCACCTACAAATGTGAACTGACGTTCAAAAATAAAACATTTGAAAACGGACCATTTTCCACATTTCTGAAGCATGACGTAATGGGGGGGTGTTATCTCTTTTGTCGAAAATCAGCCGTTTTTGCTCGAACATTAAATGCCTCCAAATGGTATTTAATTAACTTCCCGGGGTGAAGAAACCCTTTTTGAGAACTCAGAGTGAGTAAATTGGCCATTTTCATGCACTTTTAACCATTCCATAAATCTTGTGTTTTGGGCCCCTGGAAGCATGAAAATCACTTTAAACATGCTAATTTTAGCTCTAACACTGATGATCCACCTACAAATGTGAACTGACGTTCAAAAATAAAACATTTGAAAACGGACAATTTTCCACATTTCTGAAGCATGACGTAATGGGGGGGTGTTATCTCTTTTGTCGAAAATCAGCCGTTTTTGCTCGAACATTAAATGCCTCCAAATGGTATTTAATTAACTTCCCGAGCCCCTGGAAGCATGAAAATCACTTTAAACATGCTAATTTTAGCTCTAACACTGATGATCCACCTACAAATGTGAACTGACGTTCAAAAATAAAACATTTGAAAACGGACCATTTTCCACATTTCTGAAGCATGACGTAATGGGGGGGTGTTATCTCTTTTGTCGAAAATCAGCCGTTTTTGCTCGAACATTAAATGCCTCCAAATGGTATTTAATTAACTTCCCGAGCCCCTGGAAGCATGAAAATCACTTTAAACATGCTAATTTTAGCTCTAACACTGATGATCCACCTACAAATGTGAACTGACGTTCAAAAATAAAACATTTGAAAACGGACCATTTTCCACATTTCTGAAGCATGACGTAATGGGGGGGTGTTATCTCTTTTGTCGAAAATCAGCCGTTTTTGCTCGAACATTAAATGCCTCCAAATGGTATTTAATTAACTTCCCGGGGTGAAGAAACCCTTTTTGAGAACTCAGAGTGAGTAAATTGGCCATTTTCATGCACTTTTAACCATTCCATAAATCTTGTGTTTTGGGCCCCTGGAAGCATGAAAATCACTTTAAACATGCTAATTTTAGCTCTAACACTGATGATCCACCTACAAATGTGAACTGACGTTCAAAAATAAAACATTTGAAAACGGACCATTTTCCACATTTCTGAAGCATGACGTAATGGGGGGGTGTTATCTCTTTTGTCGAAAATCAGCCGTTTTTGCTCGAACATTAAATGCCTCCAAATGGTATTTAATTAACTTCCCAAGCCACTGGAAGCATGAAAATCACTTTAAACATGCTAATTTTAGCTCTAACACTGATGATCCACCTACAAATGTGAACTGACGTTCAAAAATAAAACATTTGAAAACGGACCATTTTCCACATTTCTGAAGCATGACGTAATGGGGGGGTGTTATCTCTTTTGTCGAAAATCAGCCGTTTTTGCTCGAACATTAAATGCCTCCAAATGGTATTTAATTAACTTCCCGGGGTGAAGAAACCCTTTTTGAGAACTCAGAGTGAGTAAATTGGCCATTTTCATGCACTTTTAACCATTCCATAAATCTTGTGTTTTGGGCCCCTGGAAGCATGAAAATCACTTTAAACATGCTAATTTTAGCTCTAACACTGATGATCCACCTACAAATGTGAACTGACGTTCAAAAATAAAACATTTGAAAACGGACCATTTTCCACATTTCTGAAGCATGACGTAATGGGGGGGTGTTATCTCTTTTGTCGAAAATCAGCCGTTTTTGCTCGAACATTAAATGCCTCCAAATGGTATTTAATTAACTTCCCGGGGTGAAGAAACCCTTTTGAGAACTCAGAGTGAGTAAATTGGCCATTTTCATGCACTTTTAACCATTCCATAAATCTTGTGTTTTGGGCCCCTGGAAGCATGAAAATCACTTTAAACATGCTAATTTTAGCTCTAACACTGATGATCCACCTACAAATGTGAACTGACGTTCAAAAATAAAACATTTGAAAACGGACCATTTTCCACATTTCTGAAGCATGACGTAATGGGGGGGTGTTATCTCTTTTGTCGAAAATCAGCCGTTTTTGCTCGAACATTAAATGCCTCCAAATGGTATTTAATTAACTTCCCGGGGTGAAGAAACCCTTTTTGAGAACTCAGAGTGAGTAAATTGGCCATTTTCATGCACTTTTAACCATTCCATAAATCTTGTGTTTTGGGCCCCTGGAAGCATGAAAATCACTTTAAACATGCTAATTTTAGCTCTAACACTGATGATCCACCTACAAATGTGAACTGACGTTCAAAAATAAAACATTTGAAAACGGACCATTTTCCACATTTCTGAAGCATGACGTAATGGGGGGGTGTTATCTCTTTTGTCGAAAATCAGCCGTTTTTGCTCGAACATTAAATGCCTCCAAATGGTATTTAATTAACTTCCCGGGGTGAAGAAACCCTTTTTGAGAACTCAGAGTGAGTAAATTGGCCATTTTCATGCACTTTTAACCATTCCATAAATCTTGTGTTTTGGGCCCCTGGAAGCATGAAAATCACTTTAAACATGCTAATTTTAGCTCTAACACTGATGATCCACCTACAAATGTGAACTGACATTCAAAAATAAAACATTTGAAAACGGACCATTTTCCACATTTCTGAAGCATGACGTAATGGGGGGGTGTTATCTCTTTTGTCGAAAATCAGCCGTTTTTGCTCGAACATTAAATGCCTCCAAATGGTATTTAATTAACTTCCCGAGCCCCTGGAAGCATGAAAATCACTTTAAACATGCTAATTTTAGCTCTAACACTGATGATCCACCTACAAATGTGAACTGACGTTCAAAAATAAAACATTTGAAAACGGACCATTTTCCACATTTCTGAAGCATGACGTAATGGGGGGGTGTTATCTCTTTTGTCGAAAATCAGCCGTTTTTGCTCGAACATTAAATGCCTCCAAATGGTATTTAATTAACTTCCCACAGTGAAGAAACCCTTTTTGAGAACTCAGAGTGAGTAAATTGGCCATTTTCATGCACTTTTAACCATTCCATAAATCTTGTGTTTTGGGCCCCTGGAAGCATGAAAATCACTTTAAACATGCTAATTTTAGCTCTAACACTGATGATCCACCTACAAATGTGAACTGACGTTCAAAAATAAAACATTTGAAAACGGACCATTTTCCACATTTCTGAAGCATGACGTAATGGGGGGGTGTTATCTCTTTTGTCGAAAATCAGCCGTTTTTGCTCGAACATTAAATGCCTCCAAATGGTATTTAATTAACTTCCCGGGGTGAAGAAACCCTTTTTGAGAACTCAGAGTGAGTAAATTGGCCATTTTCATGCACTTTTAACCATTCCATAAATCTTGTGTTTTGGGCCCCTCGAAGCATGAAAATCACTTTAAACATGCTAATTTTAGCTCTAACACTGATGATCCACCTACAAATGTGAACTGACGTTCAAAAATAAAACATTTGAAAACGGACCATTTTCCACATTTCTGAAGCATGACGTAATGGGGGGGTGTTATCTCTTTTGTCGAAAATCAGCCGTTTTTGCTCGAACATTAAATGCCTCCAAATGGTATTTAATTAACTTCCCGAGCCCCTGGAAGCATGAAAATCACTTTAAACATGCTAATTTTAGCTCTAACACTGATGATCCACCTACAAATGTGAACTGACGTTCAAAAATAAAACATTTGAAAACGGACCATTTTTCACATTTCTGAAGCATGACGTAATGGGGGGGTGTTATCTCTTTTGTCGAAAATCAGCCGTTTTTGCTCGAACATTAAATGCCTCCAAATGGTATTTAATTAACTTCCCGGGGTGAAGAAACCCTTTTTGAGAACTCAGAGTGAGTAAATTGGCCATTTTCATGCACTTTTAACCATTCCATAAATCTTGTGTTTTGGGCCCCTGGAAGCATGAAAATCACTTTAAATATGCTAATTTTAGCTCTAACACTGATGATCCACCTACAAATGTGAACTGACGTTCAAAAATAAAACATTTGAAAACGGACCATTTTCCACATTTCTGAAGCATGACGTAATGGGGGGGTGTTATCTCTTTTGTCGAAAATCAGCCGTTTTTGCTCGAACATTAAATGCCTCCAAATGGTATTTAATTAACTTCCCGAGCCCCTGGAAGCATGAAAATCACTTTAAACATGCTAATTTTAGCTCTAACACTGATGATCCACCTACAAATGTGAACTGACGTTCAAAAATAAAACATTTGAAAACGGACCATTTTCCACATTTCTGAAGCATGACGTAATGGGGGGGTGTTATCTCTTTTGTCGAAAATCAGCCGTTTTTGCTCGAACATTAAATGCCTCCAAATGGTATTTAATTAACTTCCCGGGGTGAAGAAACCCTTTTTGAGAACTCAGAGTGAGTAAATTGGCCATTTTCATGCACTTTTAACCATTCCATAAATCTTGTGTTTTGGGCCCCTGGAAGCATGAAAATCACTTTAAACATGCTAATTTTAGCTCTAACACTGATGATCCACCTACAAATGTGAACTGACGTTCAAAAATAAAACATTTGAAAACGGACCATTTTCCACATTTCTGAAGCATGACGTAATGGGGGGGTGTTATCTCTTTTGTCGAAAATCAGCCGTTTTTGCTCGAACATTAAATGCCTCCAAATGGTATTTAATTAACTTCCCGGGGTGAAGAAACCCTTTTTGAGAACTCAGAGTGAGTAAATTGGCCATTTTCATGCACTTTTAACCATTCCATAAATCTTGTGTTTTGGGCCCCTGGAAGCATGAAAATCACTTTAAACATGCTAATTTTAGCTCTAACACTGATGATCCACCTACAAATGTGAACTGACGTTCAAAAATAAAACATTTGAAAACGGACCATTTTCCACATTTCTGAAGCATGACGTAATGGGGGGGTGTTATCTCTTTTGTCGAAAATCAGCCGTTTTTGCTCGAACATTAAATGCCTCCAAATGGTATTTAATTAACTTCCCGGGGTGAAGAAACCCTTTTTGAGAACTCAGAGTGAGTAAATTGGCCATTTTCATGCACTTTTAACCATTCCATAAATCTTGTGTTTTGGGCCCCTGGAAGCATGAAAATCACTTTAAACATGCTAATTTTAGCTCTAACACTGATGATCCACCTACAAATGTGAACTGACGTTCAAAAATAAAACATTTGAAAACGGACCATTTTCCACATTTCTGAAGCATGACGTAATGGGGGGGTGTTATCTCTTTTGTCGAAAATCAGCCGTTTTTGCTCGAACATTAAATGCCTCCAAATGGTATTTAATTAACTTCCCGAGCCCCTGGAAGCATGAAAATCACTTTAAACATGCTAATTTTAGCTCTAACACTGATGATCCACCTACAAATGTGAACTGACGTTCAAAAATAAAACATTTGAAAACGGACCATTTTCCACATTTCTGAAGCATGACGTAATGGGGGGGTGTTATCTCTTTTGTCGAAAATCAGCCGTTTTTGCTCGAACATTAAATGCCTCCAAATGGTATTTAATTAACTTCCCGAGCCCCTGGAAGCATGAAAATCACGTTAAACATGCTAATTTTAGCTCTAACACTGATGATCCACCTACAAATGTGAACTGACGTTCAAAAATAAAACATTTGAAAACGGACCATTTTCCACATTTCTGAAGCATGACGTAATGGGGGGGTGTTATCTCTTTTGTCGAAAATCAGCCGTTTTTGCTCGAACATTAAATGCCTCCAAATGGTATTTAATTAACTTCCCGAGCCCCTGGAAGCATGAAAATCACTTTAAACATGCTAATTTTAGCTCTAACACTGATGATCCACCTACAAATGTGAACTGACGTTCAAAAATAAAACATTTGAAAACGGACCATTTTCCACATTTCTGAAGCATGACGTAATGGGGGGGTGTTATCTCTTTTGTCGAAAATCAGCCGTTTTTGCTCGAACATTAAATGCCTCCAAATGGTATTTAATTAACTTCCCGAGCCCCTGGAAGCATGAAAATCACTTTAAACATGCTAATTTTAGCTCTAACACTGATGATCCACCTACAAATGTGAACTGACGTTCAAAAATAAAACATTTGAAAACGGACCATTTTCCACATTTCTGAAGCATGACGTAATGGGGGGTGTTATCTCTTTTGTCGAAAATCAGCCGTTTTTGCTCGAACATTAAATGCCTCCAAATGGTATTTAATTAACTTCCCGAGCCCCTGGAAGCATGAAAATCACTTTAAACATGCTAATTTTAGCTCTAACACTGATGATCCACCTACAAATGTGAACTGACGTTCAAAAATAAAACATTTGAAAACGGACCATTTTCCACATTTCTGAAGCATGACGTAATGGGGGGGTGTTATCTCTTTTGTCGAAAATCAGCCGTTTTTGCTCGAACATTAAATGCCTCCAAATGGTATTTAATTAACTTCCCGAGCCCCTGGAAGCATGAAAATCACTTTAAACGTGCTAATTTTAGCTCTAACACTGATGATCCACCTACAAATGTGAACTGACGTTCAAAAATAAAACATTTGAAAACGGACCATTTTCCACATTTCTGAAGCATGACGTAATGGGGGGGTGTTATCTCTTTTGTCGAAAATCAGCCGTTTTTGCTCGAACATTAAATGCCTCCAAATGGTATTTAATTAACTTCCCGAGCCCCTGGAAGCATGAAAATCACTTTAAACATGCTAATTTTAGCTCTAACACTGATGATCCACCTACAAATGTGAACTGACGTTCAAAAATAAAACATTTGAAAACGGACCATTTTCCACATTTCTGAAGCATGACGTAATGGGGGGGTGTTATCTCTTTTGTCGAAAATCAGCCGTTTTTGCTCGAACATTAAATGCCTCCAAATGGTATTTAATTAACTTCCCGGGGTGAAGAAACCCTTTTTGAGAACTCAGAGTGAGTAAATTGGCCATTTTCATGCACTTTTAACCATTCCATAAATCTTGTGTTTTGGGCCCCTGGAAGCATGAAAATCACTTTAAACATGCTAATTTTAGCTCTAACACTGATGATCCACCTACAAATGTGAACTGACGTTCAAAAATAAAACATTTGAAAACGGACCATTTTCCACATTTCTGAAGCATGACGTAATGGGGGGGTGTTATCTCTTTTGTCGAAAATCAGCCGTTTTTGCTCGAACATTAAATGCCTCCAAATGGTATTTAATTAACTTCCCGAGCCCCTGGAAGCATGAAAATCACTTTAAACATGCTAATTTTAGCTCTAACACTGATGATCCACCTACAAATGTGAACTGACGTTCAAAAATAAAACATTTGAAAACGGACCATTTTCCACATTTCTGAAGCATGACGTAATGGGGGGGTGTTATCTCTTTTGTCGAAAATCAGCCGTTTTTGCTCGAACATTAAATGCCTCCAAATGGTATTTAATTAACTTCCCGGGGTGAAGAAACCCTTTTTGAGAACTCAGAGTGAGTAAATTGGCCATTTTCATGCACTTTTAACCATTCCATAAATCTTGTGTTTTGGGCCCCTGGAAGCATGAAAATCACTTTAAACATGCTAATTTTAGCTCTAACACTGATGATCCACCTACAAATGTGAACTGACGTTCAAAAATAAAACATTTGAAAACGGACCATTTTCCACATTTCTGAAGCATGACGTAATGGGGGGGTGTTATCTCTTTTGTCGAAAATCAGCCGTTTTTGCTCGAACATTAAATGCCTCGAAATGGTATTTAATTAACTTCCCGAGCCCCTGGAAGCATGAAAATCACTTTAAACATGCTAATTTTAGCTCTAACACTGATGATCCACCTACAAATGTGAACTGACGTTCAAAAATAAAACATTTGAAAACGGACCATTTTCCACATTTCTGAAGCATGACGTAATGGGAGGGTGTTATCTCTTTTGTCGAAAATTAGCCGTTTTTGCTCGAACATTAAATGCCTCCAAATGGTATTTAATTAACTTCCCGGGGTGAAGAAACCCTTTTTGAGAACTCAGAGTGAGTAAATTGGCCATTTTCATGCACTTTTAACCATTCCATAAATCTTGTGTTTTGGGCCCCTGGAAGCATGAAAATCACTTTAAACATGCTAATTTTAGCTCTAACACTGATGATCCACCTACAAATGTGAACTGACGTTCAAAAATAAAACATTTGAAAACGGACCATTTTCCACATTTCTGAAGCATGACGTAATGGGGGGGTGTTATCTCTTTTGTCGAAAATCAGCCGTTTTTGCTCGAACATTAAATGCCTCCAAATGGTATTTAATTAACTTCCCGAGCCCCTGGAAGCATGAAAATCACTTTAAACATGCTAATTTTAGCTCTAACACTGATGATCCACCTACAAATGTGAACTGACGTTCAAAAATAAAACATTTGAAAACGGACCATTTTCCACATTTCTGAAGCATGACGTAATGGGGGGGTGTTATCTCTTTTGTC